>NW_028258404.1:300000-494258 GCF_053883595.1 Heterocephalus glaber
TTCCAAAGAGTCTTCTGAACATCATTCCAAAGAGTCTTTTGAACAACAGATTCAGTGAATTCAGCCTATTATGTATGATCTTCAACTATTTAACCACACTGAAGGCTGCACTGTGCAGCCTGGAATATAGACATTTAAAGATTTTATTCATTCTCCAGAATAGTCAGAATGCCTATACTTAAATTTATAATCCACTAATTGTGTGACCTTGCCAATTACTTATCCTTTCTATACGTCTTTTATCATGTTTAAAATGCAGATAATAACAATATTGCAACAAGAAATTTTGATGACTAAATGAATTAATTCATATGGAGTACTTAGAAGAGTATTTGTTGCATAGGAAACTGTCAAACAGTGCTAGCCATTGTTTTTACGTCGAAAGGGGGAAAATTTGAAATTTACCAATCAAAATTAAAAGAATCTCACACAATAAAATTATTATGAAGACTTTATTTTAGCTTCAGGCTTTTCAAGTATACAGTTTATTTGCATGGCCAAAATAATGACTTTCTGAAGGGCAAACTTTTGCAGAAGCCTAATAGATGTGAGATCATTTTCTTATACTGTTTCAACCCAGAGAAAGAAAGGTTCCATAGCCCTCCTGCTAAGTTTAGACTAGACGCTTTTCTTAAAGGGTCACATATTTCTTCATTAAACTGTTTCTTAATGGCCCCTTTGATGACTGCCAGTTTCCTCCACAATAAAAGAAGTTCCCACCTGTGAATTAATTTTTAACCCAGTAATAACTGATTATACTGAGTATCATACACCAAAGAGCCAGTTAGTTGTATTTTCCATCATTTGAATGAAATATGAATGAATCAACTTCATCACTAAACCTAAAAGTTTGTCTTCATTAGCAAAGAAGCCAAGTATTCTCCTGCGAACTCAAGTTTTTTAGAGAATAAGGAATTATTGAATTATCTATGAACTGAAATGAAGCAAGTTTTCTTTTGTGTTTCCCTTTGTGAAGGCTAGTCAGTGGTGTAATGCCATTCTACTATAATACTATATCTATAAAATTACCTTAAAAACTAATTATTTAAAGCACCAATTACAAATTATGTCCCACCATAGTATTCATTTTCATAAATTGATCTTATTTATTTTTCCTATTTCACTCATTCTTCATTTTCTTTCCCTTTGTCTCTCATCCTAATATTGGGAAACTGTGATGAATCTGCTGAGGTCTACTTCGGTAAGTGGACCCCAGTTAATCAACTCATTGGCCGGTCAGAACAAGTAAGAAAAGGGACAACCATGAGTGAGGCTGTAATCATGATACAAACACTCTCTAGCCATGTTTGCTTTTTGTAAAAAGTTCATTCTTAGCCCATAAGGATTTAGTTTTTAGTAGAGATTAATTTAAACATATTTCAAGAAGCAAACTCATTGCCACCTTGTGCCTTTCCAGATAGTGGAGGGAAGGTACTTCTAACTGAACAGGAAATATGGCTCATGCCATCAATGCATACTGGAAAAACATATCTCATTTTTGGCATTTTCATATACACTTTCTTGTGAGGTTTTAAGAGAGAAGTGAAATATCACTTTTAACTTTAAATGTATCACCAGATTGGAGATTTTCATATTGTAAAATTAAAATTATAATTGTAATATATTCATTATTTATAATCAAACGTTAAAGTGCCTGTAAAATATGTATTTTTTCTTAAAATTTATATTTATATTCAAGTAGCCTTTCATTTTGCTAATTATTTTCTCACATTGTTGCTAACATAGCCATAATACATACAAACTAACTTTCAACCCTGACCTGGAACTATTGCAGCAACTTGTTTTTGTAGAATTCACTTTTAAAGAAAATTGAGGAATAAGTTATCTAATAACATAAGGAAGACAGTTAATAAACCATTTTATGTTTAAAAGCAGTTAATTAACTGGGTGGCTAATTAAAGGCACTACAGAAATCTTGGTTTTCATACTCACAGGTTCTTACTGTGAATGTTTACTCTGTCACATATTTTTCTGTCAAGCTAAGTCTCCAAGTGGAGAATGAATCCCTGCCAAGTCTCTGAAAATCGATTGTTCAAAAATCTTAATTATAAGAAAGTAAACACAAGTTGAAGCAGTGCAGAGTTCTAATGAGATAATATAACAGCACTCAAGCAAAATCAACTCTTCAAAGCCAGCAGGCACAGCTCTGACAGTCATCCATCCAACTGAAGGTTTCCTTAATAAATGCCAATTATGGGCATATATGCACAAATGTGGCTAGCATAAGTCATAGCATCGTTTCCTTCCAAGAAAATTAGTGACCAAGAAAACACCCAGGCAGCGCAAATGACTGGCCCGCCCAACAGTAACTCCTGCTCCTGGTCAGAATACTGACCAACATTATGTCTCTCTTCTCTCTCTTCTCTCGCTCTCTCTCGCTCTCTCTCTCTCTCTCTCTCTCTGGAAAAGTTCCGAACCACACAGAATTTTGTTTGGGGTTATACAAATTCCTTCACAATTTGTATAGAAGTCTAACATAACTTTTTAAAAGCCATGACATGCCCATAATGTATACAGAGTCTCCAACTTCCGCCGTAAGCGAAGCTTTTTCCTAACTTAATCATACTCAAATTTCACCCCTTTTAAAGATCCTGATTCAAAAATGTTCACTCATTCTCCACAGTCCACAAATTTATACCATCTCTTCCTGTGGTATTTTATGTGCATAAATTAAAAAAGAATGGCCTCCAATGAGGATTTAAAAGGTTTTTTTTAAATCACAGACTTTCTAAATTTAGTTTCTTTTTTATTTTAACCATCAAAATATGTATATTAACAAAACATATATTTTTCTATGCTCTTATGAAATAATCCATTCACACTAACCTCACTACCTGGAGGAAGTGCTGGGCAACTCAGAAATTATATCCTAGGTTTAGGATTATATCACTGCGTAATCTAGCATACTATAGAAATAAAGGAAAACTACTAAGAAATATCTAAAATGTGTCTCACTGGTTCCTTAGGAATTCTTTCTATTATATAAATCCTACATTTCCAAAATGTTGGTCTGCTTCCTTTCTATCTATCCATCTGGCCAGGTAAAGAGCTCATCCTGAATCAGGTTTCTTAGTGCCACCTGATGATATCAGAGAAGAGAGACATCACTTCTCAGAGAATGTGGCCACAAGTCTTTTGTCCAGAAGCCAAAGGCTCAAATTTTATACCACAGCCCTGCTTCTTTAATAGAAATAGGATTTCAAAATGAAGGACGATATTCTCCTAGGATGACAAAGAGAATTAATGGAGCAAATGAAAACATTTATGTTTGATATTTTTATGCAAATGGATTAGAATAGTCTGCATTAGTCCCAGGTTGATGTCTTATCTAATTTCCCTTAAAAGTGACATCTTCCATCACACATCCAGACCTGTGCTAAATTCATTTATTTCCATCCCGCCTGAAATTATGATGAATGGTCTGAGCCCCATTCAATTATTTAAAATGTGCAAAGAAACAGAAACAATGAAACTGGCAAAGCCCACTACATTCTTAGGAACAATTTAGGCTAATTAGCATCAACTTCTCCCCCATTCATCATACCCCTTTAGAAATATAAACAAACTGTCAGCTCTAACCTAACAAACAGATCACTGAGCTACTTAACACAAATTATTCTTACATGAAAAGCTCCTTCTCAGGCAATATTCTCCTTTAGGGCATCTGGGAAGCTGAGCTATTAAAATTGAAGACATATGTTCCAGTCAAACTCAACTCCCGGGTTGTAATGATCACTGTTGTGACAGTTTTCAGTCAGCATACTTGCTGCTAACAACACAGCCCTAAGCTTGAGGGAAACAAAAGTCAAATGAAATGATGCAAGCAGAGTCCTGCATGTGGAGGACACCTCCTCACACTGCCCATCATGATTCAGTTAGTAGATCTCAACTCTCCTGGTCTCCCTCCTGGTCTCCCTGTACAGTTCAAAGCTCTTCTTTGTTTGCTCTGGGGTAATAAGGGACAGGAAAGTAGCAATGTGGTCTGTGGCAAGACTGGATTTCGACACAAGTTATTTTTCACTACATGCTCAGAGGCTGGTGTTACTTAGCTTTGAATATTCAACTGAAGTCCATCAGTCTTGGTTTGTCATTTCAGAGATGCTGGAGAAGACACAGTTGGAAAGGTTCAGGTGGAGGGAAACATATCTTTCCATTAGATACGGTATGTCCCCTCAAACAGACTACTTATAAACTCTGAACGCTTTCCTGTCAACCAAAGGGGAATAATTTGTTCACCAGTTAAATTCTGCCTTGATATTGAACCAAGATAATATTTTCTTCATTGTTTACATGCAGTCATATATATATATAGCTGATTCTCATTATTTTCAGTAATTTTGTTCTGTAAAGTCTCCAGGAACATTGAATTAGCCAATACTGAACCCACTGCTCAGAGGGGAAGTAAAAGGTTACATTCCTTTAAGCTTCTAGTCACATTTTCATCAACCAATCAATATATAACCTTATTTTATGTATATTTCTGTTTAAATACATCTTATTTATATATATTTTTGATTTATTAGCATTGAACTCATAATCAACAGCACTATGATTCATACCTGAGTGAAGCTTATCTGACACATATTTTCTTGTAAGGTACATCACAACCATCTTGTGTTCAGCAACACTAGACAGCACATCCTCACCATGCTCGGAAGCATTTTAAACAGTGAAATCACAAACCAAAAAAGCAAAAATTATGGCAATGTATAGACCATGAATAGACCCTGAATAGGTCACTAACTTTTTTGGTGTGAAAGCTAAAACAAGGAGGCAGAGTATCACCTATTTAATCTCAGATGGAAAATGCATATTAGATGGCTCAAATTTTTTACCACATTGAACATGTCTGAGAATAACCAAAAAGCACCCAAGTGTTGATTTGGGGATTCCAAATAAATTCAAGTAAGTAGGCAAATTCACAAATATGAAATCTACAATTAGGGAAGATCAATTGTATACATATTTGTACATATTTTCTTTCCTCAAATTTCCCACACAAGTCTTCTTAGTTATTTCTCTCTGTAAAGCAAAGATCCTACCTAGTCTGAAAGTCAAGCAATGACTTCACAAGCTAACAAAGTACATGCATGCACACAGACTTCCGAGTAACATGATAAGTCATAAAGCCCTTCAAATACATTCCATTTCTTCAGCATCCAAGAAACACGAACCTCAATGACACCTACAACTAAACTACTGTTGTAATAGCATGAAACCACAAGCAGCCCACCCTACATGGTACTCTGTCTCTCTTACTGAAGCACTAGTTACTGTTATTTGCTGTGGTGAAAAGTTATTGTTCTTAACATCCATCTCCTCCTTCTTCTACCAGCCTAGATCTCAGACTTTCTATTCATGCTATTTCTAGAGGATGGGCTGTTGGTTTTGAGGCCAAGTAGTGTACGTGTACGCTATAGTGATTCCTTCAGGAATGAGTACATGGCTCAGTCTGAGCTAACAACAAATGATGAAATATTTTCTGAGCATTTCAGGAAAAATGATTCCTCTTTCTGAGAGCCATGGTGGAAGTTGGCCTTTGGATGAAGCCAACCCTACAGAAAGCAGAGCTGAGAAATGTAAAGTCCTTGATGAAATGGTCAAGGTACTGAAAAAAGTCTCACATTTATTCTGTTACACTTTTTCAACTTAAAAGCTTCTACACTTCATTGATTAAGGCAACTAGGGTAAACTTCTGTTTTTGTTATACCAAAAAGAAAAAAATACATATACAATACATACATATATATAGCATCCATCATATAGATAGATAGATAGATATTACTTTTATCTTCTGCTTGTAATACACACAGAGACAGACACAGGTTACAGTAATTCCTTTAATTATCTTTGGCTCATATTTTTATAAGCTTCCTGACACTTCCTGACATCACGAATAATACACGGCAGCCAGTGATAAAGACAATAAATTCAATTAGTAAAATGGGAAACCACTTCCACAGATAGAATAAAACAATGTACCACATTAAACACAGAAAGATTAACCATGATGACTGCTATCACATTGCTGCCTACTCAGAAGAACAGTTTTCTCTATAATTACCTAGGAAGTGATTTATTTTACATTATATACATCAATATCAGAATAGACTAAAATATTAATATAACCAATTAAGAATCACTGTTTAGTTCATTTTACTTCAATATCCCTCACTCCAGTTTCTCTGAATTAAGATAATGAATAGAATTTAATGTTACCAAAGCTTCACTGGTAAATATAAAGCAACATAACGATTTTTAAAGTTTTTGCCCAGTCTTTTCTTGCTCTATGGGTGGTTTTCACTCCATGATTATTTGTGGATGCAAAACTGTACATACAATAAATTGCAACTGCAACTGACTAACCTCAGAACGACTGACAAGTGACTAATTAGTCCCACAGGTGGCCAACTGCTTTGGCAATTAGCCAAAATTAATTGCCAGTAAGAAAGAGGCTTCCTTTTCAAAATACCTACATCTACTTTTTGGAGGAGGAATGGACAGGTGATGACTTACAGAAAAAAAGAGGGGTACCGATGAAGGGATAAGGGGCAAATGAAAAATTAATGGTTTCTTTAACAAACAAATCATTTAATAGGAATTTCTCTCCTAAGGTGGTGGAATTCTACCACCCCCAAGAAAACCTATATTTTAGAAATAACCTGAACAGAGGAGCTTGAAGTTTCCAAAAATAAAGTAATGATAAGGAAATGGAAACCCTTACCTGACTTGATTAGTACACACTGTATATGTGTATTGAAATAGCATACTGTAACATATAAATATGTACAATTATTATGTGTAAATCAAAAACATTTTCTAAAAATACCTAAGGAGATGGAAATGCTAACTATTCTAGTTTGTTCATTGCATATTGTATAAAGGTATCAAGTTGTCCCTGTGTACCCCATAAATGTGTACAATTAAAATAATTTTTAAAACCTTAGTAATAATCTTAAACAGAGATAAGGCCATTTAGCTAAACAATTAAAATAATTCTAAGGTCATCTGGCATGAAGCCTTATTTTTTCTTTAGCTTATTATATAAATTTCAGATATAATTGTCATACTTTAGCAATTTTGAAACTATTTGAGCCCATTCTTCAGATCATATAACAAATAGCATAAAAAGATCATGTCTGAATATATATTTCATTTTCAGTTTATCTGTTGTTATGTTATATTATGTTATACTATGTCATTGGCTTCCTACTAAAATGTCTCTAATCTCTATATAACATTCCTATAACAAGACAATGTGGTCAGTTGTGAAATTTAAACTTTAAAGATTTCTTTCCATGAAACAAGAATTAGGCAAAGATCTAAGTAGCCTCTCTGCTCATCACAGGCAGGTTTCTCAGGGACAAGACTAGTAGTACAGCAACAATCAAAATAAAAATGCACCTTACATATCAGAGTAGAATAAAAACTGGATTTCATTACCACCCAGCTAAGATGATATCTTTAATATGGAAAAAAATTCAAAACATCCGATAAGCTCAGCTTGATGAGATTAGGGAGACACAAGCACTTCTATACTCTGTACTAGAAACAACAATTAGAGGGAAATTTGGAAAGATCTATCAAAATGTAAAAATGAACATGTTTGATCCTCGAATTTCTCCTACAAATAAACAAGTTTTTACACACACACATATATAGTTACATTCACATATATAGATCAATATATGTAATAGCAGTACACACATAAACACACACTGACACATACACATTCATAGACATGCACATCCGGATGAATATACCACTTTGCAGGTTGCTTAATGCAGTATGGTTGGTGTTATAGTTTGGATCTAAAATGTTTCCCAAAGGGCCATGTGTTAAAGGCTTAATCCCCAGTATGACAAAAACTTACCTGGTGATCAAAATTAATATCACAAATGAGACATATAAATATTTTGTAACAATGTTGTGGTATCCTAAAGCACAACATCACTTACACGGTTTTCTACCCAAGAATGCATAGCTAACTATGAAGAAACCTCAAGTAAACCCAAAATGAGAAACATTCTATTAAATTCTTCAGAAATGTCAATTTTATAAATAATAAAAGATGAAAATTTGTTCCAGATTAACAGGGACTAATGAGACATAACAATTAAAAGCAATACATGATAGTAAACTATAACTGGTCTGGGAGGGTGGGTGATGAACTAAAAAGTATATTAATGGGTCAATGTTATAAAAGTATTGTATCAATGACCAATTTATTGAAGTTTTACTGAAATTGATAACTATTATAATTATGAATATTCTCACTTTTAGGAAATATACTCAGATATTTAGAAGTTGAGGGTCACAATGCTTGCAATTTGCTTGCATTGGTTCAGACAAAAATAATATTACTAGGTGGATGGATGGATAACTATAGAGAATAAATGAAAGGGTAAGTGAAGCAAACTATCGAAAGCCATTGGCAAAAGGATAAAGGTCTCTTTCTGTAATTTTCACAACATTCTGTAAGTCTGAACTTTTTTCCAATTTTTTCAAAGATGTATCCTGCATTTGCCTGAGATATCACATATCCTACAGACATCACCATATCACTGGACATCTGCCATACATCAGATATTCACATATCTGGAAATATACACCAAAACTTTTCACAGGGTTTACTTTCAGGGTTGGGGATGGGAGGGTTAGGATTGTCGAAACGGTGGGACTCAGCTTTCATTTAGTATCTTTCTGTACTGTCATAACTCAGCAAGGACGTGTTCCCTTTGTAACTAGAATGCCTAATTAATTTTAAAGCAGATTTGTGGATTCATAAAAGTGTGGCCTCTGAAGTCTGACCTCAGCTGGAATGCTGCCTCTCCCCATTTACTCAGGGTGTGGCCTGGACAAATTGAGGTAATTTCCTTGATTATAGAATTCCTTAGAAGACCTGGTTTCTAGTTCCAACTCTGCCACTAACTCACTGGGAAACGTCAGGCAGGCTATTTCATCTCCATGGGCCTTAAGTCTCTTATGAATTTATAAATAAAAACTCAGTCGTTATTTCTTTTTTTTGCTATAAAAGATATTTGGTTTTCTAGCATATTATCTCCTTTAACAAAAGTTCTTCTGAATTGTAGCATTCACATGAAGAAAAGATGATGGCTATTTTCTAATGATGACTCGATCTAATTAAGCTCCTAACACAGGGTTCCCCGCCCCCCCTGGGCCATGGTCTATGGCCTGTTAAGACTCGGGCCTCACAAGAGTAGGTAGGCAGCAGGCACTGAATCTTCATGTGTTTCAGGCTGGGCCCTCCTGCTCACATGACTGCCTGAGCTTCTCCTCCTCTCAGAGCGGCAGCACCACTGGATTTCCATGGGGCCCAGAAGCCTGCTGTGAACTGTGCCTGTGAGAGATCTAGGTTGTGGGCACCTTTGAATCCTCCTGAAATCAAATCATCATCCTTTGCAACCCCACCCCTCCCTGTCCATGGAAAAATTGTTTTCCATGAAACTGGTCCCTGGTGTCAAAAAGGTTGGGAACCTCTGGCCTAATGAAACTTAAGTATTGTTTTAAACCTTTGGAGTTGAGCCACATGATTTTTAATGACATGGGATTCCACAAAATCAGATGCCAAGGGTACCATCTCCCATCTCTGCTCCTTTTCCTCCCTACCTTCCACAGGGAGAATTTCTCAGCCTGTTCTATGTGTCTATCTAAAAGCCTCCTGTGGTGCCTACCTGAAAATTTCCTGGGGTGACCATCAGATGCATAGTGTTCCTAAGCAAGTAGGGCTCTGATCTCACATCTCTTCCCCCTTTAAGGTTTAAATGGTGCATTGCTGAAAGAAAATTTAATCCATATGTTTCTGAGTAATTTACACTTAACACATCAAAATATTCTGTTTAACAGTCACTTCTTGTCTCAATAATCCTCCTGAGTCTTTTTAAGGGATTTTATTCTTAACAGTCTCAGTTTAGTTGTCAAAAATGGAATTTGAACTCCAGACAGTGCTTTATCTTTTTATTCCTCAACCATTTGGTAGACCTTGCCAGGGTTTTCCTCTCTTAGGTAAGAAACTCTTTATACATATAAATTGGTACATTTTAGGTATACAATACATTTACATTTATCATTGGGTGTTTGTACCTGAACATGATGTATCTTAGTTCTTATTTTTTTCCCCATTACCTATGCACCCTTCACCCCCACCACACTTCCCTATTTACATAGACTGTTTCCATTTTTTTTTCTTTCTCATACTTTTTCCTTTCCCTTCTTCCCTTTCCCCTTCCCCTCCCACCACCCCTCCACCTTTGGAGCTTTTCCTATTTCAAATTATCAATTATTCGTTTTAATCATTTTAATCCTTATTTACATTTTCAGTTTCTCACACTAGAGAAACCATTCAGTATTTACACATGTGTGTCCTATTTATTTCACTTAAGAGTATGGCCTCAATATGCATCCATTTAGCTATAAATGACTCTAGTTTCTCATTCTTTATGGCTGAGTAGTACTCCATTTTATAAAAAAACCACATCTTCTTTATCCAGTTTCCAGTTGATGGGCACTTGCGCTGTTTCCAAACCTTAGCTGTTACAAACTGTGCCGCTATAAACATGAGTGCATATATATCGCTGTGGTATGATTCTTTTAATTCTTTGGGGAAGATACTCAGCAGGGGAATAGCTGGGTCAAATGGGACCTCTAGCCCTAGTTCTTTGCGTTATCTCCATATGGATTTCCACAGTGGTTGCACCAGTCTGCAATCCCACCAACAATGGAGAAGGGTTCCTTTCTCTCCACAGCCCCGCCAGCGTTTGTTATTGGTTGATTTCTTGATAGCAGCCATTCTTTCTGGAGTGAGGTGGATCTCAGTGTTGCTTTCATCTGCATCTCTTGAATGACTAGTGATGTTGAACATTTTTTCATATATTTATTTGCTGTGTTTACTTCTTTGTCTGTTCATTTCAGATGCCCATTTTTGAATTGGATCTTTGAATTGGGGGGGGTCTGATTGTTTTCGATTTCTTTATATATTCTAGATAGTAGGCCTTTGTCTGAGCTATAGCTGCTAAAAATTTCTTCCCATATTGTAGGTTGTCCCTTAGCTCTGTTGGTAGTTTCTCTTGCAGTGCAGAAGCTTTTTAATAAGATGAGATCCCAGTTGTTGATTCTTTGTTAGCTCCCATGCTACTGAAGTTTTGTTCATAAAGTCTTTTCCTATGCCAATATCATTGAGAGTTCTACCTAACTTATCTTCCAGCAAGTTTACTGTTTCTGTCTTGATATTTAGCTCTTTAATCCACTTCAATCTTAGTTTAGTGCACGGTGATAGGTATGGGTCTAGTTTTAATCTTTGGCAGGTTGAAATCCAGTTTTTCCAACACCATTTTTGAACAGGTTATCTTTTCTCCAATGAGGGCGATTGGCTCCTTTGTCAAAGATGAAGTGGCTGAGTATGTCTGGAGTTGTTTCTGCATCTTCTAATCTATTCCACTGATCCTCCAGTCTGTTTCTTTGTCAGTCCCATGCTGTTTTTACCACAGTAGCTTTGTAGTATAGTTTCAAGTTGGGGATTGTGATACCCCCAGCCACGTTTCTGTTGCCCAGAATTGCTTTTGCTATTCCAGGTTAGGTAAGAAACTCTTTGTTCTGATACTCTTTACTTTCTTTTAGCTTCATTGTAGGAGTGTTAGTTTAGGACTTTTTACTATGCACCAACAATGCCAGGCTCTGTACTGGGAGCTTCATTTGTTATTTACTTTAATCTTCACTGAATGAGGTAAGCATAATTTGTTTCCTACTTTTCCAGATTCAGAACCTAAAGCTCCAAGAGATTCAGTGATTTGCCTAGGACCACATGCTTGGTAAGAACCGAGATTATTAGCTCCAAATACTGCCCCTTACTCTTCATACAGTAAATGTGAAAACAAGCAAGAGGTAGTGCTCCAGCTTTTATAACCAGAGGCTCTGCTGGAAGGTTTTCCCACACTAATTTCTCTGGTGATCTCTACTGTCTCAGTACAATGTCACCTTCTCTAAAGACCTTCCTCTTTTCTGCTGTCTTTTAAATCCTTTGTCACACCTACCACATTTCAAGATAATCATATTTTTCATGTCCATTTTCCTTTTAGACTATGAGCTCTTGAAGTCAGGGTATATGTGTTATTCATTTTCATCTTCTCAGAGCCCAGCCCAAAGCAGATGCTTAATAGATGTACGAGTATGTGAAATGGAATGTCTCTTACTTAAGACTGGGGTGGAAATGTCACTTGTTAGTTCATAACTCATTCTGTGCATGGGAGATATTGCAGGTTAAAAAAGGGAGATCACTTCCCACACCCAGCAGCATTCAGGCTGAGAGCCTGCTTCTCCTCTTGCTATGGCTGCATCCACATATTGTCTTTGAAGGACAGATCAGCAGAGCATAGCTGTATGGGTAGCAGAACATCACAGTGGTCAAGTGGATGGACTTCGGGCAATTTATCTAACCTCAGTTTCCACAAGGAGAGAGTGAGCAAAGTAATACTACCTATTATTGGGTGATTGCTAGTTATAGGACACTATTTATATTACAGACATTACACATAAACAGAATAGTGCCTGAAATGTAGAGTTAAATAAATATTAGCTTTTATTAGCATTCTTTGTATCTCCTAGCCTTTTTGTTCTCCTTTTTACTCACAGTCAAGGTAATGAGCAATTATAAACTAAGAAATTAAATAAAGTGATCTAATTTATTTTACAAAGGTACCATCCTTGTACATTTCTAACTTGTATTGTGTATTGCAATGCAATATATTAATCTGATCTAAAACTGCCTAGGCCAAACTGGTATGATAATTTTTATGTAAAATACAATTACTAAATGATCAGATACTCCCACTTCTGTAATTTCTCCCAACACAGAAATAGCTCTTATTTTTTTTAATCTCTAAAGCTTTTACTACTTACATTCTGTTTTCATTTATATTTTCTTCTCTCTTACTTTTCCAGTGCCAGCTTGTCTGACTTGATGTGTGCACAGCAATGTTTATGAGGCCAAGGTCACGAAGTCACCCACTCTGCAAGTCAGTCTGTTCCCTATTTGATGGCTGCAGGATGTATTGCTAACCTAGGCCTATGTGACCAATGAAAACCATTTGTCACAAGAGGTGCCAGTGAAGAGGCCACCCTAAGCTTTAAAATCTCAAGACATCTGTTAGAAAGTCATGGCCAGATTAATGAAAAATATTAGTATGCAAATAACATCATATATTTTTAATTTTTTGAAAAATGAATTGTTCATAAATAGGATACAGGTGTAATAAGCTTTATGGTCATGCAATAGATGTTTTTGTTTTTTCAGTATTGGGGAATGAATCCAGGACCATCACACTAACTATATCCCCAGCCCTATTTTTTTAAATTTTGAGACAGGGTCTCATTAAATTGCTAAGTTACCTGGGCTGGGTTTGAATTTATAATCCTACTCCCTCAGCCTCCTAAAATTTTAGGATTGCAGGTGTGCACCACCATGCCCAACTATACAATGGATTATAAATGATGCTTTGCAAAGATTTTAAGTAGCTTTTCAATATTATAATAACTTTAAAAGCAGAATACAGAACCATATATATGATTTGCATTGAAATATATTTATACAAATACATATACATATATGTATATACACACATTAGCATATATTATATATTACAACAGAAAGAAAATGTACCAAAGTTGTAACATTTTAGGTATGAGTTGTCTGTGAAATGAAATAAATTGTGGGTTGTTTTCATCTTTATCATTTTTGCTACCAGCTTTAACTTTAATTTATTGTGCATTATATGAACTGCCCTTATGTTTCAGTTTCTTTATCTGCAAAATAAGGATGGTGAAAATATCAGTTTAACAAGGAATATAATACATTATATGAGAGACATAAAAAATTTACAAACTTTAAAGTAATATTTAAATGCAGCCGTGTGTTGCTTAATAATAATGTTCTGAGAAATGCATCAGAAGGCAATTTCATTATGTGCAAACATCAGAGAACTTACTTATGAAATGCTGGATGGGATAGCCAGTACACATCTAGGCTCCATGTTATAGCTTGTTGCCACTATGCTACACATCTGTGCAACATACTATTGCTCTGATTACTGTAGGCAATTGTAACGGTAGTATTTGTGTATCTAAACATAGAAAAGGTACAGTAAAAATAAGGTATAAAAGATAAAAACTGGCAGACCTAAATAAGTTTCTTACCACAAATGGAGCTTACAGGACTGAAATGTGCATCAGATGAAGCAGTGAGTGAATGGGGAATAAATATGAAAGCCTAGGACATTACTGTACACCATTGAGACTTATAAACACTGCATTTAGGCTAACTGTATAGCAAGTTTTTCTTCAATAATAAATTACCATTAGTTTTCCTAAACTTGAATTTATAATATTTTTATTTTTTTAACTGTTCTGATTGTTTCGTATTAACATTCAGCTTAAAACACAGTATGGAACTGTACAGAAATATTTCCTTTATAGCCTAATTCTATATGTTTCTTTTTGTTGTAGTTTTTTGCAATACTAAGATTGAGCCCAGGGCCTCAACGGATTTGAAGTACATGTTCTATCATTTAGCTCCATCTCCAGCACCACTTTTCTTCTATTTTTTAAAGGTTTCATTGCACTTTTCTACTCTTTAAACCTTTCTATTAAAATTTAACACACAATAAGCCAGGCCTCCCCTGGGTCAGGATTATCATTATCACTATCTCCCACCTCCACAAAGGGCTCCACTGGAAAGTCTTCAGGGGCAATGACACACACGGAGCTTCCATCTCCTGGATAACAGACCCTCTTTCTGCAACACCTTTTTTTACAGCATCGCCACAAACAAATGTGTAATGTTGTACTGTGATGTAGTAATGGCTGCAATGTTCCTGGGTCATGAGAATATTTGAGCTTCACTATCATCTATGAGACCACTTATGGGACCATTTATGTATCTATTTTTTTTTTTTTTTGTACCGCAGATCAAACTTGGGACCTTGGGCTTGTGAGGCAGGCGCCAGAACCACTGAGCTAAATCCCCAGCCCATATGTATCTATTGTTGACCAGAACATTATACAGAATATTGACTGGATTAAATTATTGCGAAACATATAACATTACTATATGTATGAATTATAGCAGTTAGGACTGAAAATTTTGTTTGTTAAAAAAGTGTTTGAAATTATAATTAATGTGTAGTTCCTAATTCCCAGGATGTCCAGCTCCTTTATTTATTTATTTATTTATTTGGTACCAGGGATCGAACTCGGGTCCTGGTGCTTGCAGGGCAGGCGGTGGAACCACTGACCTAAATCCCCGGCCCCCAGCTCCTTTATCTCTCCAAGCTGTGGCATTGTTAGTCCTGGGAAGCTGGGGAAATACTAAGGAGGATGATAATTTGTCCACCCTGAAGACAGAAAGGTGATCAAATAAAAACATTTAGAACTAGGTGCCACCATTTAACCCATCTCAGTCACCTTCCAGAAGAGCTATGGCATACTCTCAGGAAGTAAAGTCAAACTCAAACAATACCGTCCAATAATAAATAAATTTCTACAATATCAATTCCAGCAATATTTATGCATAGCGGCCAGAGAAAACTAAAGGCTCTTCTGGTAAAACTGAGTATTCAGGTTGGTTAGGTATGTATTTTTAAGGTTTTATAGGAAAGAATACCCTGGAAGTAATAAATATTTTATCCCACCTTTACTGTCAGTAAAAAGGAAAGGAAGAGTCAGAGAAAAGATGTACATATCTCTTCCTCTCCCAGAGGGATAAGGGATTTAGAGGGATTCACTAAATTATGTGCAGCTGAGGTTTCTGATTCCTGGCTTCCAAACAAATTCCTGGAGCCGTCCAACTTAAGAGTCCTGATCTCTTAACCTACCAGGGATTCTAAATACCACAGGAGCTTCTATCAGGGATTTAAGTAATATTGAAAGCATGGTCTGGTTTTAGTTTCAGAGTACAAATAGTCATCAAGGAACAAATGCCATGTTTGAAGCTCTATATAAATGTGCCTTTAACTCTTTCTACAAGCAAGTATCATTTTCCTACATTAGGAAATGAAGAAAGTAATGCTTGGAATTGAGTCACCTGCCCAACATCAGGAAGCTCACAGGACACAGAGCTGGTATTTAAAAATTTCCAAGATTCATGTTCTTTTTTGGCCTATGTTTTTCTTTCTCTCTTTCCCTAAATCTCAATCCATCTTTCCTCACTCTCTAGACAGCCAACCAGGATCTTCATGGTAATCTAACTACAGTACCCCCAAATCCCAAACTTTGGAACAGATTGTCATTTCTAAAATGTCCCATCCCCCCCCAAAATAAAAAAAAAAATAAAATAAAATGTCCTATCCCATATCTGACCTCAAACTCCAACTACTTCTGAATTGTAACAAGATATGATCTAAGGACAAAATTATAATTCACATGTTGATGATTAAATTTGATTTACTAAAACAGCAATGAATTATTATTTGGAGGATATAAATTTGTTACTATCCATTGAGCATTTGAATCATAGCAATGGCTGCATTCTGCTATCTGGAAAGATGATGTGAAAAAGTGTAAGTGCATTGGAGAAGTATCTGCCATTCTGTCACTCATTCAGCCATACAACATTTACCAAGCACTTGCTGTGCTCTCAAGGTATGTATCACCTGCACACATCTTTTACAAGGCAAGCTAGAACTGACCCTGACTCCAAATCTTCTAGTTCTGCAAACTTAAAAGGTTGACATATAGCTCACGGGGAAAGAAAGGGATATTCAGAGTGAAAGATCATCTCTGACTTTCTACCTATCATGACCCACTCACTGCAGTCAGTGCAGGCCATCATACAAGGCAACAGATTAACACCCAGTGACAAATGTCTCTCTACTTCAATAAAGGACACCAAGAAGAGTTCAGAAGTAGTTTGATTCTGCTATCAAATCAGAACAATAATATGTAAGCTATTTTATTGAACAGGTATATGTATATTTAAGATTTTCAAGAAAATCATTTTGTAGTTAGAAAACATTTTTATCAAAATTAATACTTGCTTTGTGAATGCTATGATCTGAATTCTTCCCCAAAATTCACATATTAATTCCCAGTTCCCAATGTGATAGTTTTAAGAGGTCTGTGAAGCTTTGAGAAGGTGATTAAATTATGAAGAGAGTCACTTACCCATTAGCACAGCCCTTGAAAACACAGCACATTAAATTTTCAATGTATATGTGCTCTCACTCTCTCTCCCTCTCCCTCCCTCTCTCACTAAGAGTTAACTCAAGAGAGAGAGACAGATAATAAGATGGTTGCATGTGAGAGTGCATGTGTGTGTGAGAGAGACAGAGAGAGACAGAGAGACAGAGACAGAGACAGAGAGAGACAGCTTCTGTCAGGTAACTACTATGATCCATAAGCATTTTCAAAGATGCTCATTCAATTCACAGCTAAAAATATGAATGTTCCAAGGCCAGTCATTCCCTCTCCTGTAATTATTATACATAAATCTGTATACTTGGCAAGAACACTGGGGAAGTATGAGAACCACTAGGAAGTGGAAATATGTGAGAATCAGTGGTGGGTCCTGGTGAAAGACAACTGGTCTCAGTTTCCCTGGGACAGCTCCAGTTTATGCCTGTTGTCACAGTGTAGTTGGTAAACTATCCATCGTCATTCTCAATAGTCTCCAAGGTTTTGCAATAAATTACTCGGCCAATCTATTAGAAAAGCCCTGTTCTATCATGGGAAAGAATCTGGAGCACTTTTGCCCATCATTTCCCCATATGTAAAGTAGAATATTAATGCTTGCTCTTTTTTCTAATATAGTATTATTGTGATATTATGTATGAAAATGTAAATGTAAGGTATTTTGAAGAGCAGCAAATGGCGGTGGTTATATAAGGAACTTTTGTAACTACTGAGCTCCATCATGTGAAGTGCACAAAGGTGGCTGCCTTATACTCAATAATGGACTTACTGCTCATTAGTACATAATCCCTTTTTTATTCTTCCAAAGCAAATGTTTAATGATAGAAACCTTGGTGTCAGAATAGAGTACAAACAAATCATTAAGTCACTATTAACCATTATTACTGAACCAGAAACTATGTCAAGAAACTTGTAAAGGAAGTTTAGCTAATTTCATTAAATAACATCCATTTTATGGTTGACTCATTATTTCCACTTAAGCAAGAAAAATGAGCAAAATAAAAAGAATAAACTGTTTTGCTATTTTCAATACAGTTTAAAGGGCTAGTACTGATAAGTTATTCATCTGAAAGAAAAACTGCAGATTCATTTTGGAAAGGAAAAAGTACAATGAGACCTTGCTACCACAGTAATAAGTTGCAACTTAGAAAAAAAATCATTTACATGGTGAGAACTAAAGGATGCAAACCCTATCTAGGAGTGTATTTGTGTGTGTGTGTGTGTGTGTGTGTGTGTGTGTGTGTGTGTATCTCTTTGTGTTTCGGGTTTTCAGTCTGAAGATTAACAAAAGTAGGAGAAAAAAATAACGTCTAAAGTGGATAACGGTATTATATTTTTTTACCTTTTTGTATCTTTGTTTTCAAGTTTCTGTTCCCTAATTTGCAACCACTAACTCCCCTACATTTTAAATTTCTTAACATAATAGCAATTTCATTACAATCTTCACTTCCTTTACTCTTCCTTAATTTATCACCTTACTAAATGTAGTCATATTTGTGATTGAAACTAAGGTAAGAAAAGTAAATATATTGTGTGTTCATTTTTTCTTATATTTGTCCCACTATGCAAAAGCAGAGTTTAGGTCATGGTTCACTTCCCTATAACCTAAGAAGTTTCAATTAGTTGAGCCTCTGAAACTCAGAGTTTTGTAGACAGTGTGGCAATATAACCAGTGAATGAGAGAGCTTAATAAATGCTGCAGAGTGAGACAACAATAAAGACTATGATGGTGTGAATTTTTCTATATTGCTTTTCTGGAAAGAAGATGATGATCACATAACAATGAATCTTG
The DNA here is from genome assembly GCF_053883595.1 of Heterocephalus glaber. Lineage (NCBI taxonomy): Eukaryota > Metazoa > Chordata > Mammalia > Rodentia > Bathyergidae > Heterocephalus > Heterocephalus glaber. Next base: position 319,013 of record NW_028258404.1, read on the forward strand.
CTTTAATTAATCAGTAAATCCCTGGCAAAACAAGAAAAAGAATGGAAGGACCTCAGGAAGGATGGAAAAAAAGAAGGAAGGAAGGAAGGTAGGAAGGGAGGAGAGAGACTGGAGAGAAGTTGAAAGGAGGGAAAGAAAACAAGAAGGGAAGGAAATGCTTTTTGGTATATAAAACACAAAATGCCATATTTGTAGCACTGCCCTAATTTCTTGCTGCAGTGAAATTTGATCTGTTAGTCATGAAAATGAAATAGAAAACCAAGATATATTAATGGAATTTTGGCATTCTGAAATATCTTTGTACATTTACTTGTTATAGAGTGCTTGGGAAAATGAATAGTGCCATGTCGTTAGAAAACCTACTTGAAGCTAGCTTTACCTGTCCTTCTCATTTACTGTCCAGAAGCAAGCAAGATTTTAATAGACCTGAAATTTGTCTTGGTTTCTGAGGCAACTGAGAAAGGGAAATAATGGGAGAAATTATTTATATCTTTGGTCCTTTGCAGCTTTCTTTTTTATACTGCAAAACTGTCATATGGTTGTCTATTCTTCTCTGTAGATAACCCGAGGTCTTGACGAAGGAAAATGAAAAAAGAAAACATTTAATGAGTAATATTTGCCAGTGAAATTACTCCCATTGCATGTCAAAACTGAGTAACAGCCTAAATATACATAATGAAAGTAAAATATTACAGAATTACTATACTATTTTATGGCTATTCTTTATAACATCATAGCATTCCAAGAACCAGAGCTTCTGACTTAAAATTGACCTGCTTTCTATGAAAAACACTTTCACACTTGTGAAAAATGTATAATTTCTGTAAAACAATAGTTTGTGAATACTACTTCAGACTTTCTAATCATGCCCTAGAGAATCAAACAGCTCATTTCCCCTGAACTTCTATTACTTATGTTTTATGTTAAGAGGTTACATTGGTTTGCGAAGGCATTACTTAGCCAAAAAAGTAGTCCCTAAGGCATTTATTTCATATATACTAAAAAGCAAGATGAAGGCAACTTCCACATAAACCAAAATTACCTAATTGGCTTACAGAGAACAGGTGAATATCATGCCATCCTGGAGACTTAGGCACATCCACTTGAAATAAGGAATACTCAGGACCTTTCAAGCATGAAAGTATCCTCATTGTCTTTGATTTCTCAAATGCAAAAACATAGCACACACAGACACAAATCATATTAAATATACAATGAAGACACCACCTGCTGGGATTGAAGAACACAGGAGGGAGAATGATGAGGGCACTTCTAACCTCACTTTTCTCCAGGACACCCTCTCTTTGTACTAAGCCAGGGGCAACTTCATCCACACACCCTTCCCATCACAGTGACTCAATTATGTAAGAGACTCTACCATACTGTGCTCAATCTTTGTCATTTGAATATATTGGAATGAAAATCTTTCACTCCCTGCCAACTGTTTATCAATGAATGAAAATATAATATTCACAATGGAGGAACCATTTGCTTAAACCAGTGTGTATCTTACAAGTTACTTGGTTTCATAGAGATCACAGACTATTGGAAGTCTTTGTCTGGTCTCTTATTTTATGCCAAACTTCTCTATATATTTTCAAAGAGAAAAAAATTAAATTTTTGAACAACAGCAACAACAAATCACTCATAGAAGAATGTTGTTGTGGAGAAGGTAATGCACAGTACAGAGGGAATATAATCTAGCCCAAGAATAAAAAGACTTGAGTTCTTTTAAAATACTTGAAAAATTACAACTCCTCTCTGAACCTTATTGGTTTCATATAAAATAAGGGAATTAGATTCAACTGAAGGCCTTTAAACTTTTACTGAGATAAAATTTTTTTCCAACAAAATCTGCAAATGAGCCCAACCTGTGAAACTGATAAAGAGACTGCTCTGGTTGAATAGAGGGCAAGAAACCAAGGCATCACCAATCTCAACTTCCTATCTGCCCCCTTTCCCCCTCCAATCCACACTACAAATCACTAAGCTTTAGAATCTCTAAAGCCACTTCTGTAATTCCAGGTGGATGATAAAAAGAATAAATAATGCTGATATTAGTTCTCAAAGGCCAATACTGAGCTGTCTGAAGCTCAGGAAAAGAGTTTAAGAGGAAGATGAGGTTCACAGGAAAAAAGAGTTTAAGGTTTAAGAGGAAGATAAGGTTCAGGAACTAATGGCTCTCTCCCAGCAGTTTTACATTATAGCTACTGGAGCCCTGTTTTGCTGTCATTCACTTCTGGCTTAATAAGCCTAAGAGTCAAATAACAGAATGAATTAGAATAAATTTACTGTAATAAATGTCATATTCTTATCCATACCAATTCACTCTCATCTAAGGAGAGCCAAATTATTGCTTAGAGACCGTTTCTGTGTATTTACTCTTGTTCATAATTCTAGGCAAAAAAGAGAAAGAAAGAGGGAGAAAGAGAAAAAGGGAAAGGAAAGAAGGAAAATCAGAAATTTTAACTAGAGTGCTTTGGCAGAAACCACGAATTATCCTCCAGTGGTCCTTCTCTTTCTTCCTTTTAGTAAAAGAATACTCTCCTCATTACCTCTTTTAACTGGAAAAAAAAGTGCCTATCCTCCAACTATATTTTCTAGAGTCTTTTCCAGTTCAGCATAATCATATCACACAGTCCCAGGCAGTGGGATATGAAAGGAAGTAATATAAGCTATTTCAGGTCATATTCATCCTATAGAAGCTGCTTTCTTTCCCCTATGAAGCTCAGGCTGGAATGAGGACCTAGTGGTGATAATTCACCTTTTACTACACAGATGGGGATCATATTCTAGGGAAGGCAGAGAAAATTAGAAGTACAGTAATGTGGACCCCTTGGTATTAGAGTAGAAACTTTTATGTGCCTTCTTCCTTTTTGGAGTTACTGTATTTTAGGGCCCCTGGTACAAGGCTTAGATTATACCTAGTGAACATACATTTTTTCTCATTTATTAATGAGTGAAAAAATACAAATAAAAAAATAGATGCAAAGCGACAACATTCATTAAATGCTTCTGCTTCTATGTTACGGAGGGTTAAAATCCCCATGGAGTCTTAACTCTAGCTCAGTTCTGAGAGTGTCAGGTCACACTAAGAAAGCTTCGTAAAGTGATTCTGAGGGTTTCCATGGACATTTCAGGTAGGTCAGATTTCAAAAGTCCGAAAATAATTTCAGCAGGAGGCTGAAATGATTCACTATAGTTACATTCTAGCTATAGCTGTCTGCTAGTTTCCTATAGCATGGACTTTAAAAATATATCATTTCTGTTATCACACAAATATTTCTATATTGCTTTTCTGTTTAGCAGGATGGATGGAAATTAAATACTAAATATTTCTAGCCTCTTTACTCATTAATTCCATTCCTTGTGACAATAAAATAGAGGGTGATAAGGTGCATTAGAAAGACTATTTACACAAGCTGGACATATCACAAAGCAAAAGCTATATTTTATTTTATCATTGAGATTGCTTTCTTTTTCCTCAGGCTTTTTTCTCTAGTTATTTGGAGAGTACTATATATAATTATTAAAATTTAGACTTTGAAATAATAATGCTAAACTTCTTTAATTCAGTATATCTCATTCATCTTCTATATTTGCTACTAAGATATTTGAAAGCTATTTTGAGTTCAATATTAAAAGGTATTTTATATATATTTAATAATCCAGGTATTTAAGCATTAAAAATTAGAGAAAAATAGGTTAAACATGGAGATGTGACAAAAATGTAGAGCATGTCCTGACTTTCCATTTTTCTTCAGAGTTTTGTTTGCTTTTCCTCCTATGTACCATAATAAAACATAGAGCTACAATCAACGTGTGATGACAAATGGACTCAGGGTTGGGTTTGCATTTCTAAATACATTCTCACTGGTAAGCTGGAAAAGATAGATGTAATCAACCACCCTCAGACAAAAGTAGGATGACTACTCTGGCAAAATGTTCAAACCACATTAAGCCCTAATTTGAAATGATGTTAGAAAGAAAGTAATGCAACTAGGACCAATTTATTTGTACAGCAACTAAAAACTGAACTCACTAGATATATTTAAGTGATGGAAACAATTAAATGTGTTTGTTTTTTAAATAGACCAAGTATATTAGAATCTTCGAAGGTTAAAAAAAATCCAATTTTACTAGACTTTATTATTTATTGCTGTAAAATATTTAAATCATTTTTAATGGGCCTCTGAGGTTGTTCTAATAAAACATGTTATTTTTAAGAGTGAATAAACAATCTGTTTAATTTCATATTATCAATACATCAAAGAGTTTCATTCTAATTAGCAGTATATAATAAGAAATACTGTGAGGAAATGTGGGTCAACTTAAAAAGAATGTCATTTCATTGGGGGTATCATTTTTCATTCTTATTTTTCAAAAATAAGATAAATTTTGATTCTTTCTCCTTGTTTACAAATCCAGTTTCTATGGTGTTCTGAAAACACTGAGGTAAAATTATGCCATGAGTATCCTCTCAGGTGCATAGCTGGACACAACAGGCACTTCAGCTGAAGGTAGCAATTGTTCTGGCTCCAAAGAGACTGAAATAGTGATGCTGCTATCCAGAATAACATCTTGCTCCAAATGTGGGATGGCTAGATACCAGGATATCATCAAGTCTTTGGCTTATCCATGTGTCCTGACCACTTGATCAAGGAGAGCGTCTTTAAGACCAAATGTCTTAGACTCTCTGGCGTCTTTTTCCTGGGCCTATATCCTGACAAGCCTGGCTAAAAAAGGTGGTTCTTTACATAGCATAATGAAGCCCAGGTCTCACTGAAGTTTGCCAAGAATCAATGCTACAGAGTATTACAAACAGGACAGGCCCTTTGTCGGTTCTCCTCTCCACCACTAGTTTGTAGAAGAGCCCGACGAGCTTTTTTAATGAATACACATCAAGTGGAAATTGTTTTCTATAACAATCACACATCAGCAGTGAAAGTACCTGAGGCCTGTCCCTACATGAAAGACAAAAGAAAAACTGATAGAAAAAAAAGAGAAACCTGGGTTTATGGCATAATCCCAAACAGCTCTCCATAGGGTTTATTTACTTTATGCAGAAACACTAACAAATGCATGTTCCTAACAGTGGCTCTTCCTCCTAGAAATCCACCTAAGGTTAGGAAAGTGTATTTGATTTTGATATATGCCTATTCAAGTTGTTGAGGAAAAAAATTAAGAGATTCTGTTGATAATAGCATTCAGCCTCAAAGATATTTACAACTGGTGAAATAACTAAAGCATGACTGAAACATCAGACTTAATGAATCTCTTCAGTCTACACTAGTATAAGATTTCTTCTATAGAAGTCTAAAGCATTTTAATTGAGCTAAAAACCAATGAATGCTTCAGATACTATAATTGTATTATTTAGCTCTTCAGTTAAGGTATTTAAAGATTTCAAGTTTTCTTCTATTTAAAAAATACACTTAAAATTCAAATATAAATAATGCTGGTTATAAAATAATATTTATAGAAATGAATATTAGATATTTTATGTAAAATAGAACTTGTGCAGGGAACAATATGAAAGATAAGAAAATTCAAAAAAGTTTTTTAAAAAGAAGCTTTCTTTAAAAAGCTAAATACTATTGAGCAAGGGTAGTCATAAAACATAAATCAGTAAGCAAACATTAAGGAAGTTACAGGTTATATGTAAAACACCATGCTTCAATTAACATGGTGCACAACACACATACAACATCTTATCACTCCTACCTGTCTCTCTCAGGATGAGCTCAGTACTGAATGTCCACACCTATGTGCCACCCAGTATAGCTGATTTTAATTAGCCTACTCTTACTTGGAGTTTTGAGAGTAATAAGAAGTATTCTACAATGCCTGTACATTTGCTTTGCATGCATTTTACAACACGTTAGATACACTGGTACCAAAAAGCATATGTTACTTTCTCTAATTTCAGGATTACATTTTAAATTCTTGGACATGATATTGGAAGCCCTGACTAGTCAGACTTTTCCAAACTAACCAGAACATACCCTTTTAATAAAAAATAATAGCTATGTTCTCATTTTCAAAGTTTGCGATTAAAACCTACAGTGAAAGAGACCAGCTGAGAAGAAATTTCCTTTCGGTAAAAAAAATAATAATAATAATAATAATAGTCATTAAATTTATCAGAACAATATGAAATGAAGATGTTGTTGTTGGGTCCTTCACTTATAATGGAAACCAAATAGGCTTGCTGGCTTTGTTCAATCCATAAATTATTCACCACATAGCATTTCAACAATAATTTTAAACATATAAAAGTGAAGGTACAGAAGAAAATCCCACTATCTCTGATAATCAAACTAAACAATTACACATCTGTCTGTATGTAATTTAGTTGCCCAGATTTCAAAGATAACCACATAATCTCAAGTGTTAAAATATTTCTTTTATGTATTTTAAGCATAGCAGCACAGCTTTTCAAAACATAACTTGTAGAATTGGGTGCCATTCCAACTGCAGATTCAGATTCTTTGACATGGCAGCTTAGTTTGGTAATCTTGGCTTATACTTTTTAAAAACAACTTACTACAACTTTACATGGTAGTATTCTATTTTTCCCATAGCTTACAGCCTTAAAAATGTACTGTTTAATTACTTTTAATAATGACAAAGAGCACTGTTCCTCATTTTATTTTTCAGCATAGAGGTAAAGAGTACATGAATCATCCTTTTGAAATTTAGAATGCAGGCAAACCAGTGAATGTGAATGAAAACTGAGTAAATAATTCTTCTCATTATCTAAACTTTTTTTTTCAGAGCATCAGCCCTGGAAAAAGTCATTTTCTTAGTAGTAGCCTATTGCCGTAAAAGGAGTGGGGGGCCTCTGGGAGACTTGTTCCCTGAGAACAGTTTATTTACTATAAGATGCGGCTCAGTAAAGTGTTTTTGTGCTGGAATTGTAAAGTTAATTCTTCCTGTCAAAGCCTTAGGAAAACAAGCACATCGTAAACATACTTTTGCGTTTCAGAACTGGCCCTCATTTTGTTTTAGAAGTTTTTTGGTTTTTGTCTTTATGTCCCTTAAGTCTTAGAAGTGACGAGACTAAGAAATATAATAGTATTATTGTATCACAGATCTAATAATAACATATATCACAGCACTCTCATTCTTCACTCTGAATACCAAAGGGATGGGGGAAGGGTAGAAAATGAAATCCCAGGAGATGATCTGAACTTAGCTAAAATGATACCTCCCTATGGAGAATTTTAAGCTTCCTCAAATAGTTATGCCAAGGCAGGGCCAAGGCTCAATACTGCCATCTCCTTCTGAAATGCAGAAATACAAGAAGAAATCTCAGGATAAAAACACAGCAAAGCAAAGCAGAAAGTAGTTGCTGGATACCATTTGTTCTTTTAAAAAGAAAGTTCAATCACTGAAGATAGTGTATATGCTTTAGTAAATTAACAAATATTTTAAACTACAAATTGACTAATTTATTTGTGTGTAGGATTTCTCCCCTCCCTAAAAGCAAACTATATAATTATCTTGTTCATTCTATTATTTATAGTACAGCTTATATATCTAATTTTGAAGATATTTAAAGATGGAGACAAGTACTAAAGTAGTAGATAGAGCCAGCCTTAAATTTAGGCAGAGTAAGGCACTAAACTATCTTTATTTTAGGGCTTTTATTTTCATTACCTGACTCTAATGGTTTCCTTACCTACTGATTCCTGAAAATCTACCATTAGAATACATTTAGTGGGGGCTGGAGGAATAGAAGGTGGTAAAGCATTTGCCTACTATGTAAGGCCCCGGACTCAACCCCTAGCTTCAACCTTCAGTGTGAGGAGGCGGGGGGCGGGGGGAGGAAACTTCTCTATATTTAGAGATTTTAGATATTCAAATGCAAATCACTTACAGAGGCTAAATTTGTAATGTGTTATCAACCACATACATCTTAGATCTTACTGTGTCATTCTCGTGTAGAGCAGGAACAGGTTCCTGGACAAATAATGCCAGTTTATGCCTATTGTCCCAGAGTATTAAAACTCCTTCTTCAATCTTGATAAATCATATAATTATCCTAGTCTTAGTTCCTTTCCAGAGGGTAGGATTAGGGAGAAGAGAAGAGACTATAATGGCAAATAGGAGGCCACTACCAAATTGCTGGGGGCAAGAAGTCGACTGGGAGAACTGAGGGAAAGTACTTTGCAGGAAGTTATAGCTCAGTGTTGTCTAAGGATTGGGATAAGTTCTGAGACAGGCCAGGGCAGGCAATTCCATCATCCTGTGAACTTCACAGAGTGCACGTGTACAAACCTAGAGGGTCTACCCCAATTCGTGGATGTGAACACCGAAGCAACCAACAGATGTAATTCAAGATGTAGGAAGCTGTGCTGGTGCAGCATGGCATAGTGTTTCATTGAAGTTTCACTTTTCTGTTAAATAAGAGTTCACTCTAAAATAACAAATGTGTAGTAAATATATACACCAAGAACACAGTTATTATCATCAAGTATCACGTACTGCACATATTCATATATGCTACACTCTTATGTGACTGGCAGTGTGGTAGGTTTGTTTATACTAGCATCACCATAAATATGTGAGTAATGTTTTGCACTACAATATGATGGCTTGAGAATTGTTAGATGACAGGAAACTTCTCAGCTCCATATAATCTTATGATATGTTGTATATTACTATATTTAGAATATTAACTTTATGGGGCATAAAGGGCAAAACTCCATTTATAAAATGAACACAATCTTGGAAACAGTAAAATATATATTTTCTAAGAGAAATATGTTAAAGCATCAGATTTATCATTACTTTTTTTTTCTTTGGTACCGGAGATGGAACTCAGGACCTTGTGCTTGCGAGGCAGGTGCCAGAACCACTGAGCTAAATCCCCAGCCCTATCATTACTTTTTTGTTGGTGGTGGTGGTACCAGAGGTTGAACTCAAAGCCTTCACACTGACTTACATTCCTTAGCCCTTTTCTTTAAATTGTTTATTTTGAGATAGACCCTCACTAAGTCACTAAATTGTTCAGGCTGGGCTCAAAATTGCTATCCTACTGCCTCATCTTCAGAGTTCTAGGATTATAGGCATGTGCCATCATGCTTGGCTTATCATTACATTTTTTGAACAATTAATATTTTTGCCAAAGAGCAAAGGTGCTAATTTGAGATTTCTCTTCCCAAATTGAACAGATAACTATGACTGCAGCAGCCATTTCTCAGATCCAAAGCACAGGAAAACACATACAGAATCAGACTGAGAGGATCAGAAGCCAAGAGGAGGTACCATTCCACTGCATGTATTCTCTTCCCATTTAGCAAAATACCTTTTTAACCTCTGTTATAGTGAGCTCTATCAGTGAATCCTAAAAAGAACACCAGAAGTTACCATCATGTTAGTTGTTGGAGAAGGTACTTGTGGACAGCTCTTTTGCTCTGGCTAACACAGGAAAACCTCACATTCTAATGTGAATCTCTGGGATTCAAAATGAAGAGCCTTTGGCTCAAGAGCAAAAGGGAGGTAGGTGTGTACTATCCTATCAGACATTGTCATAAAAAGAACCAATACTCTCCCACCATAAGTGTAGGAGATTCAGCGATCAGACTTTAGAAATAGAAAATGAGAAACATTTCTGTAAATCTATCAAAAGAACATAGTTCATATAAGTTATAAGAATTATATTAAAATTTTAACACAGAAACATATAATATGATAATGTTTTTAAATCTTCTAAATTTAATAATTCAAAACTTCAGGACAGTTTTTTTTCAAGTAAACTATGGATGAAATCGAGCTTAAGAAAAGTGTTCCCCTTCCTCTAATAACTAGCAGTCCTTATATAAAACTTACTGGAGCAAATTATCTCTTCACCCACTACCTCCAAGTTTAATCAGAGTGTTGTAAACATTTTGGCTTTAGACCTTTTAATAAGAAGCATATATTTTACATGCAATTAATGTCATCCAAAAGAATCTGTCTTGAAAAGTTATAAAGTACGTTACATAAGGAAAAAAAATGACAAACGCTTTACATGATTAAAGGGAGTTTACTTCATGTTCTTCAATAATACTGCTTTTACTTCTCTGAGAAAGCAATGCTGAGGTCAAATCATTTCTGCCTTCCTTGGGTTAGAAAAAAGAACAAGAACAGTTGCCAAACTGCCCTGCAGAGACAGATGTAGGTACTGATGAAACATAGATCTGAATCCTTACCTGGTTTCTCCAATGGAACAATGCTGTACACTACACTCTGCCTGCCACCTTCAAAGCTCCCTTGCCACGCATGTGGCCTCAATGGTAGAGAGAAAGTTGTTCAAGAGAAAACACTGAGAGCTAGGTTGTTTTCTCTTGTGTCCTCTTTTTAGTATTAGTGATGGCCAACATTCCCACTGACCGGCCCAGCAATGAGAGAACATTACATAGAACTTTCTCCATACATAAATCAGCAAAAAATATACACAGTCTGGCAAAAATATGTATACACATTCAGAAAAAGAAAAATTTGTGCAAGTATTTTAATACTAAATTTATTGAGGCATCATGAGATTAATACCAGTTACCTTTGGCCTCTACAATTACAAGAGGTGCTCAAAATGGTGGGCATTAGCTTCCAAACATTTATTAATACAATGAACTGCTGCTTGAGTAACCTTGGTCATTGAGATTGCTGCACATGCATTTTCAATTTCTTCTCTAAGGGCTGACAGTGTAGTGGGTTTTCTGCAATACACAACATCCTCTAGGGTTCCCCATACAAGGGTAATACCATCTGTTGAAAAAATATCATACTGTTTTTCTTTGCCTGGAGCATGTGTACATTTTTTTTGGTGGCTCTGTATATTCTGCACCTTGAAGAGCAAAGATGTTCTAATTGGTATAAGCACTAGCAGTCACATCCCTCTATTATTTCCTCTGATAAGGAGAAAAATGAGAGAGCAGTGTGGTTGCTTAGAACTGAGGTCACTTGCTAAATGAGGACAGTCTGAAGCTAATAAATGGGACAAACATTTCCTTGCAAAACATATTATGACCAAGGCCTTTTAACCTTGAGTAACCTGAGAAAAGTCCCAAAAGGTAAACTAACAGTGATTGTACATTCTTTAAAAGTGACTTTCAAATTTTCCAGAATTCCAGACCACTCATGCCAGTCAAACACCTTAATGACCCCACTTATACCTAAATATTGATTATGAAAGCTCCTGAGATGAACATCTCTGTTTTATATGGTACCCTTTATTCTGGCTGATTATATAAAGAGCTATGACTGTCCCCCTGAAATAAACTGTGTGAATATCAGTTCAATTAATTTAGTGTTTCTAATCTCACTGACCTTTTGGGTGTGAGCAAAATGACATGTCAGTGCAAATAACAGAGAGGCACATAACAAATTATCAATATATACATATCACTAGGTATTTGTTTTAACTAAAAACTGCTGACTTCCTTAAACACTATGATTGGGGGACTCATGGTAGAAAGCCTCATTCCTTTCCTCAGACCCCAATCTTATCTTATGCTGTAATGCTTTTTTCATTCAAGAATCATCCATAAGTCAAGTCCTTTAAAAAGTGTCCCCTGATGCCCATAGTAAAATTTTCTATTCTCTACAGACAAATTGAGAAGTGTCTGTCTTCCTTATCAGTACTGTCCTGCATTAAAAAAATTTTTATTAATTATATTGGTACATTTAAGCTATATAATATAATGACATTCATCGTTGAAATTTGCATCTTTACATAATCCATTTTGGTTCTTGTTTTTTCCCCATTCGCCTGCCCTCGCTTCAACCCCTCCACCCCTCCGTATCTACAAAGACTCTGTTTCCATTTTTTCTTTTTCTCATATTAATTCCATTCCCTTCTTTTCCCCTATCCCTCCCACTTCCCCTTCCCCTATGTCCCCTTTCTTCCTATTTTACATTATCTATTATACCTTTTAGTCCTTATTTACGCTCTCAGTTTCTCACACTAGAGAAATTATTCGGTATTTACAAATGTGTGTCCTATTTATCCCATTTAAGAGTGTCGCCTCAATGTGTGTCCATTTAGCTATGAATGTCTCTAGTTTCTCATTCTTTATGGCTAAGTAGTACTCCATTTTATGTTATTTTTGGTACCAGGGATCGAACTTGGGAATTTGTGCTTTCGAGGCAGGTGGTAGGGGAACCACTGAGCTAAATTCCCAGCCCCACAATATTCCATTTTATTAAAAAACCATATTTTGTTTATCCACTCTCTAGTTGATGGGAGACTGGGTGGTTTCCAAGTTTTAGCTAACACGAATTGTGCTGCTATGAACATGGGTGAACATATATCACTGTGGTATGATTCTTTTAATTCTTTGGGGAAGATCCCCAGCAGGGAAATAGCTGGGTCAAATGGGACTTCCAGTCCTAGTTCTTTGAGGTATCTCCATACTGATTTCCACAGTGCTTGCACCAGTCTACACTCCCACCAGCAGTGGAGTAGGGTTCCTCTTTCCCCACAGCCCCACCAGCATTTGTTATTGGTTGATTTCATGATAGCAGCCATTCTTTCTGGGTGAGGTGGAATCTCAGTGTTCTTTTCATTTGCATCTCTCAAACGACCAGTGATGTTGAACATTTTTTCATATGTTTATTTGCTATTTCTATTTCTTTGTCTGAGAAATGTCTGTTCATTTCAGATGCCCATTTTTGGATTGGATCTTCAAATTTGGGAGGTCTGATTTTTTTAAAGTTTTTTATAGATTCTAGATAGTAGACCTTTGTCTGAGGGACAGCAGATGAAAATTTTTTCCTACATTGTGGTTTGTCTCTTTACACTGTTGGTAGTTTCTCTTTCTGTGCAGAAGCTTTTTAATAAGAAGAGATCCCACTTGTTGATTGTGCTAGTTCACGGGCTACTGAGGTTTTGTTCATAAAATCTTTTCCTACACCAGTGTCTTCAAGAGTTCTTCCTAACCTCTCTTCCACCCTGTTTAGTATTTCTGTTTCAATATTTAGATCTTTAATCCATTTCAATTTTAGTTTAGTGCATGGTGAGAGATATAGGTCTAGTTTTAGTCTTTGGCAAGTTGAAACCCAATTTTTTCAGCACCAATTATGAAAGAGGCTATCTTTCCTCCAGTGAGTGTGTTTGGCTCCTTTGCCAAAGATGAGGTGGCTGAGAGTGTCTGGAGTTGTTTCTGCATCTTCTAATCTCTTCCACTGGTCCTCAGGTCTGTTTCTTTGCCAGTACTATGCTGTTTTTATCACAGTAGCTTTGTAGTATAGTTTCAATTTGGGGATTGCAATACCCCCTACCTTCTCTTTATTGCTTAGTTTTGTTTTTGCTATTCTAGGTCTCTTCTTGTTCCAAACGAATTTTTGGATTGTTTTGTCAAGGTCCATGAAGTATGCTGCTGGGATTTCAATTGGGATTGCATTGAATCTATACAGCAGTTTTGGAAGTATGGCCATTTTCACTATGTTGATTCTTCCTACCTAGGAGCAAAGGATGTCTTTCCATTTTCTGCTATCCTCTTTAATCTCTTTTTTCAGAGTGCAATAGTTTTCAAGTAGAGGTCTTTGATTTCTTTTCTTACATTGATTTCTAGATATTTCAATTTTTTGGATGCCACTGTGAAAGGAATTGATTGCCCCATTTCTTTCTCAGTGAGTCTGTTTTTTGTGTACAGAAAAGCTATTGATTTTTGTGTGTTAACCTTCTATCCAGCTACTTTACTGAAATTGGTTATTAAGTCTACAAGACTTATGGTGGCGTTCTTAGGGTCTTCTATATAGAGTATCATGTCATCTGCAAATAATGACAATTTGACTTCTTCCTTTCCTGTCTTCATTCCTTATATTTCTTTCTCTTGTCTAATTGCTGTGGCTGATGTTTCCAAAAGTATATTGAACAGGAGTGGTGATAGTGGACATCCTTGTCTTGTTCCTGATTTTAGTGTGAAGGATTTCAGGTTTTGACCATTTAGTATGATACTGGCTGTTGGTTTTTCATAAATGGCTTTTATCAGATTGAGGTGGAATCCATCTATTCCAATTTTTTGTAGGGTTTTTATCATAAATGTATGTTGGATTTTGTCAAATGCTTTTTCTGCATCTATTGAAATACTCATATGTTTTTTGTCCTTGGTTCTATTAATAGAGTGCATTACATTTATTGATTTGTGTATGTTGAACCATCCCTGCAACCCTGGGATAAATCCCACTTGGTCAGGGTGTATGATCTTCTTGATGATTGTCTGCATTCTATTTGCCAGTATCTTATTAAGGATTTTTGTATCTATGTTCATTATTGAGATCTCTTTTGGGGATCAAGGTGATGCTTGCTTCCAGAAATGAATTTGGGAGTATTGCTTCCCTTTCAATTTCCTTGAAGAGTTTAAACAGTAGTGGCAGTAGTTCCTCTCTAAATGTCTTGTAGAATTCTGCAGTGAAGCCACCAGGAACCAGACATTTCCTTAGTTGGTAAGTTTTTAATTACATTTTCAATTTCATTGATTGATATTGCATCATTTAGAATTTTTAGGTCATCTTCGTTCAACTTTGGTAATTCACACGTATCTAGGAATCTGTCCATTTCTTCTGTATTTTCCATGTTATTGGCATATAGGTTCTCAAACAGGTATTATTGATCCTCTGGATTTCTGCTGTGTCTGTTGTAATTTCACCCTTTTCATTCCTAATTGCATCAATTTGGGCCTTTTTCCTTTTTTTTGATAAGTTTGGCTAAGGGTTTGTCAATTTTGTTTATTCTTCCAAAGAACCAACTCTTGGCTTCATTGAGTTTTTGTGTCATTCTCTTGGTCTCCATTGCATTGATGTCTGCCCTGATCTTTACAATTTCCTCCCTTCTATTGGCTTTGGGTTTGTCCTGCTCTTCCTTTTCTACAAGCTTGAGGTTGAGCATCAGGTTGTGTAATTGGGCTCGCTCTGTTTTCCTAATGTGAGTATATACTGCTATGACATTCCCTCATAAGACTGCTTTCATTCTGTCCCATAGATTGCAATATGTTGTACTGGCATTGTCGTTTAGTTGTATGAACTATCTGATTTCTTCTTTAATTTCCTCTGTGACCCATTGGTTATTCAGAAGTGCATTGTTCAGTTTCCATGTGTTTATGAAATTCTTGTGGTTTCTTTTGCTATTGATCTTCAATTTCACTGCACTATGGTGTGATAATATATAGGGGATAACTTCAATTCCTTTGCATTCACTTAAACACGTTCTATGAGCGAGTATGTTGTCTATTTTAGAGAATGACCCATATGCAGCTGAAAAGAATTTTGATTTTGTGGGGTGGAACACTCTGTAAACATCTGTTAAGTTCATTTGTTCAAGAGTTCGATTGAGTTCTAGTATTTCATTACTCATTTTTTGTCTAGTTGATCTATTTGTGACAGTGGGGTATTATGGTCCCCCACTACTATTGTATTGGTGCTTATATGAGTTTTCATGTCCATTAGTATTTGTTTTATATATTTGGGCGCACTAGTGTTTCGTGCATATTTATGATTGTCATCTCTTCCTCTTGGATTGTTCCCTTTGCAAGGAGGTAGTGTCTGTCTTTGTCTCTCTTAATCAGTGTTGGTTTGAAATTCACTTGATCTGAAAAGAGGATAGCAACTCCTGCTTTTTTTCAGGTTCCTGTCACATGGAGTATTGCATTCTACCCTTTAATTTTCACTCTATGAGTTTCTTTTTGAATTAAGTGTGGTTCTTGTACGCAGCATATTGTTGGATTTTGCTTCTTGACCCATTCTGCCAATCTATTTCTTTTGATTGGTGAATTGAGACCATCAACATTGATGGTTATAATTGATGTGTATTGACACATCCTTGTCATGACTTTTTCTTTTTGTTGAATTTTTCCCCTTTGTATTTAATTTCTTGTCGTGCTTGATGGATTCATTCTGCAAGGCTTCCTGGGGTTGTGATCCTCATTGTCTTTTCCTAGGATATTGTCTAAAATTTTTTGGAGTGCTGGTTTGATATTCACGAAGTTCCTTAGGTGCTCTTTGTCATGAAAGTATCTTATTTCTCCATCAATTTTGAAAGATAATTTTGCAGGGTACATCAATCTGGGTTGGGGGTTGTTTTCCTTTTGGGCTTAAAATACATTGTTCCACACTCTTCTTGCCTTGAGGGTTTGTGTTGAGAGAAGTCTGCTGTGATTCTGATGGGCTTTCTGTCATATGTGATTTGTTTCTTTTCTCTAACTGCTTGTAGAATTTTGTTCTTCTGTTGAGTTTCTGGAATCTTAACTATTATATGCCTATGAGTAGATTTTTTTTTGATCACAGCTAGTTGGAGTCCTATATGCCTCATGTATCACTATGTCATGTTCTTCTCCCCTATTTGGGAAGTTTCTGCCATTACTTCTGTGAACAGTTTTTTTATTTCATCTGCACTCTCTTCTGTTTCTTCCTTGACTCCAATCACTCTGCTGTTATTCTTTGCATCTTCTGGCAGCTGCTGGATTGATTTCTTGTGCCCCCTTACTGTTTTAAAGAAATTTTTTCTTTTCCTGGTCACTAATTGCAATCCTATCTTCTATATCTGAAATTCTATCCTCCCATTGGCTCAGTCTGCTGCATAAAGTTTCAGTGGAGTTTTTAATCTCCTGGAAATCTGTTTGCTTCTGTTTTATGGATTCCATTTATTTCCTATGTTGGGATTCCATCATGTTCCTCAGATCCTCTATTTTTTTTAACTGTGTCTGCTCTAGATTTATTAATCATGTCTTATACTATGGGCACAACCTCTGCTGTTATCTGAGAAATTATTTCTGACTTCATTATTTCCAGGTCCCCTTTCGTTGCCAATTCAGGAAGTCCAGGTGGTTGAGTATCAGACTGTTCCATGTGGTTGCCCTTTGGGGTTCCCTTATGTGATGTGGAAGTCTGGTTTTATGACTTACTTACATGTCTTCTCATTTCAACAGATCCATCCTGCTGTGTCTTTTTTGAGGCACCTTTTTGCTCACCCAGTGGTCTTGAATTCTCAGCAAGCTACTGAGCAGACTTTTCTCTGTTGCTCACCAGTACAACAATTCTTGGGTTCAGAGTGGTGGCCTTCTAGATTCGTGAGCTGACCAGTTGTCTGGGCGGGCTTCTGGATGGGGCCTGAGCACACTTGGGATGGTATGTAGGCATGCCTGTCGCTGGGGCCCCTATGTACCATTGTCTGGGGACTGTGTACCCCAGTTTCTATTGTCTGCACAGGCTTTGGCTAGGGTCTCCTAGCAGTTATGAATGGTATGGGGGCAAGCCTCTGGTTATTGCTTGTGTGCCTGTATAGCTCTTCTCCAGGCTGGTCCCAGGCTGTGCCTGATGGTATGGAGAGCCTCTGGCTAAAGCCTGTTTGCCTGGGCAGCCCCTTTCTGGGCGGGCCTTTGGCTTGGGCAGGTGTGCCCAACCCTTTGGGATCCAGGTGGAGCCCCAGCTGGGATCCTCCCACAGCCACCCTGGTACAGGCCACACAGCTGCTCCCACGGATCTGTATGCACTTAGGGATGGAATGGTGGGCCTCTGGCATGAGCCCATGTGCCCGTTTAGCTCCTCTCTGGGCAGGCTCCTGTCCTGGGGAGTTGTGCTGGATCCTCTGGTGTTGGGGTGGACCCCAGTTGGGATATGCCTGCAGCATCACTAGTCTGGGCCATGGAGTTGCTCCCTGGGATCTGCACGCACTCACCGATGGAATGGTGGGCCTCTGGTATATCCTGCAGTTTTAAACCTCTTGATTATCACCATTATCACCAGAACAAACAGGGTGATGCCATGCCTTAACAAGTCTTCAAACTCCTTTCTGACACCTCTGAAAGTCTTCTTTGATGAGAAATCATTTTTTTCTCAAGATGGTTTCCTCTGATTGTTAAACCATTCCTTATATTTAAAACACTGTGTACCTCTTTTCCATAGATCTCATTATGCATCCTGTAGTTATGCAGAAGTCTAATACATCTTGCATCTTATAATTCTTTATTAAGTTCTATTTTTCAGAGTAAATATCACCATAATAACAGCCTCTAAGCCCTTCATCATCTTTACCATTGTTTTATGTATATCTTCTGTTTCTTAAAATCTTTCCATCAAAAACAGAGAAGAGGCCCAGGGATTTAGCTCAGTGGTTCTGCCACCTGCCTTGCAAGCACAAAGTCCTGAGTTCAATCCCCAGTACCAAAAAAACCAAACAAACAGGAAAAAAGACACGAGGGAATTAACTTGAGGACAGTACAAACATAAGAAAAGAACAAAGTACTACAGAAATACAGTGGAAGAGATAAATGTAAGAGTTGTAAAGTAATCATTTAATCACTGATGTAATCACTGAGTAAGACTAGATCAAGGCTAAAAGTGTGCCTTGATTTAGTATAATTGTCTTATGTATTTTTTATATATTTTTGGACCATTAGTCTGGCTGTTAATCTGTACTTATGATAGGTAACTTGGTAAAAACTTATAAAAATAAATAAATGAATCTGAAGCTGGCAAAAAATACTTTTTAAAAAAGGGAGTGGAGCACGCCCTACTGAGGTCCCGAGTCGCGTGGAAGATGCCGAATCACCCCGCTGCAGACAGGCAGGTCTGCCCACGCCCTACCGAGGTCCTGAGTGGCACAGAACATGCCAAATCAGACAGCTGCAGAGAGGCAGATCTGTGCACGCCCTACATAGGTCTCGAGTCATGCAGAAGATGCCGAATCACCCCGCGGCAGATAGGCAGCCACCTGGTTCCACACTACAAAGAAGCAGAGGACACCAGACCACCAGACCATGGTACTGAGTCCCGCTGCTCCCAGCCCAGAGGTAGGGGCTTCTGAGCCACTGTCCCTTGCTCCTGGTCCAGAAGAAGGGGCTTCCCGGCCACCATCCCTCCCACTGCTCCCAGCCCAAAGGAAAGGGTTTTTGAGCCACCTTCTGTCCTGCTGCTCCTAGCCCAGAGGAAGGGGCTTCCGGGCCACCATCCCTCCGACCACTCCTGACCCAGAGGTAGGGGATTCTGAGCCGCCATCCCACTGCTTCTGGTCCAGAGGAAGGGGCTTCCCAGCTACCATCCCTCCCGCTGCTCCCAGCCCACAGGAAAGGACTTTTGGGTCACCATCCCTACCGCTGCTCCTGGCCTCTGTCCCACCTCTCCTAGCTCAGCGGAGGTAATCCATGCAGGTGGTAACAGGCCCCTGCCCCACTGAAAATGAGAAAACATGTAAATAAGTCTCAAAACCAGACTTCCAGATCACCTACAGCAACCCCAAAGGGAAATGAGATGGAACTCTCTGATACTCAACCACCTGGACCCACTGAACTGGCAACAAAAGGGGATCTGGAAAAAATGAAATCAGAAATAATTTCTCAGATAACAGGAGAAATTGTGCCCCTAGTGCAAGACATGATTAATAAATCTAGAGAGGAGCTCAGGAACATGATAGAATCCCAACATAAGAAACAAATGGAATCCATAAAACAGATGCAAATAGATTTTCAGGATATGAAAAACTTCATTGAATGTCTACACAGCAGAATGAGCCAATGTGAGGACAGAATTTCAGATATAGAAGATAAGATTGCAATTAGTGACCAGGAAAAGAAAAATTGCTTCAAAATTATAAGGGAATATGAGAAATCAATCCAGCAGCTGCTAGATGATGCAAAGAAGAATACCATAAGACTGATTGGGCTCAATGAAGAAACAGGAGAGAGTGCAGATGACATAAAAAAATCTCTTCACAGAAATAATGACAGAAAACTTCCCAAGCAGGGGAAAAGAGCTTGACATACAGATAAGTGAGGCATATAGGACTCCAAATAGCCTTCATCAAAACAAATCTACACATAGGCATATAATTGTTAAGATTCCAGAAACACAACAGAAGAACAAAGTTCTCCAAGCAGTCAGAGAAAAGAAACAAATCACATATAAAGGAAAGCCCATCAGAATCACAGTAGTCTTCTCAACACAAACCATCAAGGCAAGAAGAGCTTGGAGTGACATATTCCAAACCCTAAAAGAAAACAGCCTCCAACCCAGATTGATGTACCCTGCAAAACTAGCTTTCAAAATGGATGGAGAAATAAGATACTTTCATGACAAAGAGCACCTTAGGAACTCCGTGAATACCAAACCAGCACTCCAAAAAATTTTACACAATATTCTAGGAACAGACATTGAGGTTCACAACCCCAGGAAGCAAAGCAGAATGAGCCCATCTGGCATGACAAGAAATTAAATGGAAAGGGGGAGAACCCAACAAAAAGAAAAAGTCATGGCAATGACAAGTCAATACGTTTCAGTTATAACCACCAACGTTAATGGTCTCAATTCACCAATCAAAAGAAATAGACTGGCAGAATGGGTCAAGAAGCAAAATCCAACAATATGCTGCATACAAGAAACACACTTCATTCAAAAGGAAACTCATAGACTGAAAGTGAAAGGGTGGAAAACAATACTCCATGGGACAGGAACCCGAAAAAAAGCAGGAGTAGCTATCCTCTTTGCAGATCAAGTAGATTTGAAACTAACACTGATGAAGAGAGATGAAGAAGGACACTACATCCTTGTAAAGGGAACAATCCAAGAGGAAGAGATGACAATCATAAATATCTATGCACCAAACACTAGTGCACCCAACTATATAAAACAAATGCTAACAGACATGAAAAGTCATATATGCACTAATACAATTGTAGTGGGGGACCTCAACACCCCACTGTCACAAATAGATAGATCAACTAGACTAAAAATAAGTAATGAAATACTAGGACTCAATCGAACTCTTGAACAAATGAACTTAACAGATGTTTACAGAGTCTTTCACCCCACAAAATCAGAATACACATTCTTCTCAGCTGCACATGGGTCATTCTCCAAAATAGACCACATACTCACACACAGAACATGTTTAAGTAAGTGCAAAGGAATTGAAGTTATCCCCTGTATATTATCAGAACATAGTGAGGTGAAATTGTAGATCCATAGCAAAGAAACTCAAAAAATTTCATAAACAGGTGGAAATTGAACAACACACTTCTGAATAACCAATGGGTCACACAGGAAATTAAAGAAGAAATCAGACAGTTCCTTCAATTAAATGACAATGACATTACAACATATCGGACACTATGGGACACACATATCCATAGCAGTGAATATGCATATTAGGAAAACAGAATGAGCCCAATTAAACAACCTGATGCTGCACCTCAAGCTTCTAGAAAAAGAAGAGCAGGATAACCCCAAAGCTCATACAGGGGCGGAAATTATAAAGATCAGAGGAGAAATCAATGCAATGGAGACTAAGAGAACGATACAAAAAATCAATGAAGCCAAGAGTTGGTTCTTCGAAAGAATCAACAAAATTGACCAACCTTTAGCCAACCTTGTCAAAAAAAGGAAAGAAAAGGCCCAAATCCATGCAATTAGGAAGGAAAAGGGTGAAATTACAACAGAACCAGCAGAAATCCAGAGGATCATCAATACCTACTTCCAGAACCTATATGCCAATAAGGCGGACAACACAGAAGAAATAGACAGATTCCTAGACACATATGAATTACCAAAGTTGAATGAAGAAGACCTAAAAATTCTGAACAACCCAATATCAACCAATGAAATTGAAAATGTAATTAAAAACTTATCAACTAAGAAAAGCCCGGGCCCTGATGGCTTCACTGCTGAATTCTACAAAACATTTAGAGAGGAACTGCTGCCACTACTGTTTAAACTCTTCAATGAAATTGAAAGGGAAACAATATTCCCAAATTCATTCCTGGAAGCAAGCATCACCTTGATCCCCAAAGCAGAGAAAGACCCAACCGAAAAGGAGAACTATAGGCCTATCTCACTAACGAACATAGATGAAAAAATCCTTAATAAGATAATGGCAAACAGAATGCAGAAGATCATCAAGAAGATCATACACCCTGATCAAGTGGGATTCATCCCAGGGATGCAGGGATGGTTCAATATATGCAAATTAATCAATGTAATACACTATATCAATAGAGCCAAGGACAAAAACCATATGATTATCTCCATAGATGCAGAAAAAGCATTTGACAAAATCCAACATGCATTTATGATAAAAACCCTACAAAAACTTGGAATAGATGGTCTCTACCTCAAACTGATAGAAGCCATCTATGAAAAACCAACAGCCAATATCATACTAAATGGTCAAAAACTGAAATCCTTCACACTAAAATCAGGAACAAGACAAGGATGTCCACTATCACCACTCTTGTTCAATATAGTTCTGGAAACATTAGCCATGGCAATTAGACAAGAGAAAGAAATAAAAGGAATAAAGACAGGAAATGAAGAAGTCAAATTGTCATTATTGGCAGATGACATGACACTCTATATAGAAGACCCCAAGAACTCCACCAAAAGTCTTCTAGACTTAATAACCAAATTCAGTCAAGGAGCTGGTTACAAGGTCAACACACAAAAATCAATAGCTTTCCTCTACACCAATGACAGAATCACTGAGCAGGAAACAGGGAAAATAATTCCTTTCACAATAGCATCCAAAAGACTGAAATACGTAGGAATCGACCTAATGAATTAAATCAAAGACCTCTTCTCTGAAAACTATGGCACTCTGAAAAGAGAGATTGAAGATGATATCAGAAAATGGACAGAGGTCCTCTGCTCCTGAGTAGGAAGGATTAATATAGTGAAAATGGCCATATTTCCAAAACTGCTATATAGATTTAATGCAATTCCAATTGAGATCCCAGCAGCATACTTCATGGACCTTGAGAAAACAATCCAAAAATTCATTTGGAACAAGAAGAGACTCAGAATAGCAAAAGCAATTCTAGGTAGCAGAGACATGGCAGGGGGTATCACAATCCCCAACCTGCAACTCTACTACAAAGCTACTGTGATAAAAACAGCATGGTACTGGCAAAGAAACAGACCTGAGCACCAGTGGAACAGATTAGAAGATGCAGAAACAATGCCAGACACACTCAGCTATCTCATCTTTGATAAAGGAGCCAAACACCCTCACTGGAGGAAAAATAGCCTCTTTAATAAATGGTGCTGGAAAAATTGGGCTTCAACTTGCCAAAGATTAAAACTAGACCTGTATCTCTCACCATGCACTAAACTAAAATCAAAATGGATTAAAGATCTAAATATTAAAATAAAAACTCTGAACCATTTGGAACAGAGCTTAGGTAGAACCCTGGAAGACATCAGTGTGGGAAAAGATTTTATGAACAAAACCTCAGTTGCCCGTGAACTAGCACAAACAATCAACAAGTGGGATCTCTTCTTATTAAAAGGCTTCTGCACAGCAAGAGAAACCACCAGCAGTGTGAAGAGACAACCTACAATGTGGGAAAAAATCTTCACCTGCTCTTCCTCAGACAAATGTCTACTATCTCGAATCTATAAAGAACTTAAAAAGATCAGACCTCCCAAATTTAAAGACTCAATCCAAAAATGGCCATCTGAAATGAACAGACATTTCTCAGACAAAGAAGTAGAAACAGGAAATAAATACATGAAAAAATGTTCAACATCACTAGTCTTTCGAGAGATGCAAATGAAAACAATGCTGAGATTCCACTTCACTCCAGAAAGAATGGCTGCTATCATGAAATCAACCAACAACAAATGCTGACGGGGCTGTGCGGAAAGAGGAACCCTGCTCCACTGCTGGTGGGAGTGTAGACTGGTCAACCACTGTGGAAATCAGTATGGAGATACCTCAAAGAACTGGGACTGGAAGTCCCATTTGACCCCACTATTCCACTGCTGAGGATCTTCCCCAAAGAATTAAAAGAATCATACCACAGTGATATATGTGCACCCATGTACATAGCAGCGCAGTTTGTGATAGCTAAAACTTGGAAACAGCCCAAATGCCCATCAACTGGAGACTGGATAAAGAAAATGTGGTTCTTTAATAAAATGGAGTACTACTCAGCCATAGAAAATGACAAATTAGAGACATTTATAGCTAAGTGGATGCACATTGAGGCGATACTCTTGAGTGAAATAAATAGGACACACATGAATAAATACTGAATAGTTTCTCTGGTGTGAGAAACTGAAAGTGTAAATAAGGACTAAATGTATAATAGGTAACGCGAAATAGGAAGAAAAGGGGCAAAGGGGAAGGAAGTGGGAGGGCTAGGGGAAAGGATAGAAGGGAATGGGATTAATGTGAGAAAATGGAAAAATAGGAACAAAATCTTTGTAAATAGGGAGGAATGGAGGGGTTGAAGGGAGGCTGGGAAAGGGTGAAAAATAAGAACCAAGGGAGACTATGTAAAGGTGCCAATTTCCAATGATGAATGTCATTATATTGTATACCTAAAATGTACCAATGATTAGAATGAATAATCGATAATGTAAAATAGGAAGAAAAGGTCCAAAGGGGTAAGGGTAGTGGGAGGGGCAGGGGAAAGGAAAGAAGGGAAAGGAAAAATGATGAGAAATGGAAAAAATGGAAAGAAAGTCTTTGCAAATAGGGAAGGGTGGAGGGCGTGAAGGGAGGGCTAGGAATGGGGAAAAAATAAGAACCAAGATGCATTATGTAAAGGTACAATTCTCAACGAGAAATGTAATTGTGTTGTATACCTACAATGTACCAATAAAAGAATTTAATAAAAAAGTAAGATAAAATAAAATTAAAATAATATAAAAAAAGACTAGATCAAGGTGTATAGCACCATCTCATACACCTATCTGTGGCTCAATGTTTTTCAGGGTATGCTAAAGAATAAACAAAACTAAGAATAGCAAACTTTGAGTGAGTATATAGCATGTACCAAGCATTGTGCATGCACTTTCTATATGGTAGCTCATTTAATGCCCACAATAGTCTTTTGAGAGAGTTATTATCATTAAATGAATTTACAGGTGAGAAAACTGAATCCTGAAGTAATTATTTGCTAATGGTAATTATTTACTAAAAGTTATACAAGTAAATCAGTGAGCTGAAACTCTATCCTAGCTGCAAAGCCAAAGCTTCAAATTTTACACTACATTACTTCCTTTTAAAAATAAATAGAAGATAGACCAATAGATATTAGATTAAAAAATAGATGCGATCACACATTTAGAAAACTCTTAAGTTATATACAGAAATAAACAACTGTTCCATTTCTCAGAACTTTTAATATGCTAATATGCTCTGCTAATCTCCAACAGAAGTATGTTTCCCAAAGTTGCTTAACGAGAAAACTCTTAAGTGTATCTTGTAATACTAATACTTCCCAAAACACACTTTAAAAAATACTGCTTCAGGTTAAGAACTTAAAAAAAAAATCCAATGTCTGTTTAGTCACCTATGCATCTACCTAATGATGTTTGAGACATAAATTTTCATACCTAAATTCTTTACTTGAGGAAACCAACTACCTCAAGACAGTCTGGAGGGCAAAGAGAAATGTGGCTCGACTATGACACGGTCTTACTTTTATTTCTTCAAAAGAAAGTAAAGAACAGCCATCATGAGCTATCATGAGCCAGGTTCTCTGCTCAGTGCTGGGCAGACAAAAATGATTATAACCCAATTAATTACTTCTGTCAAGGTGCTGCTTATTTTGTGAGGGACACAAATAATCACACACTGTACACATCTCCACAGTCCTGACTCACATTGTAGAGCTGTACATAATTACAGTAATCTCATGTGGAAGCTTTAACTGTAGACATAAAAAGAAATGATATGATGTAGTGTAATGAGTATAATGTTTGAATCCTATACAAAGTTTAGACTGCACACAAAAGGAAATTTAACTCCATTTGGGCATCAAGTGAGATTTCACCAAAGAGGGGCTGCATCCTCCTTCCCTTTGCCCTCACTAAGAGTGGCTCAAATACTTTACCAACATTCTTGTCCCTCAATAACCAAGAACGTATTTCCCAAAAGTACCAAAAATTAAAATATCACTAATCTCAGAAGTACCAAAATTTCTTCTTATACAAAAACAATGTAGGAGCTGGGGATTTAGCTCAGTGGTTCCACTGCCTGCCTTGTAAGCACAAGGACCTGAGTTTGATCCCCGGTACCAAAAACAAAGACAAAAACAAAAACAATCTGTATGTATATGTATACATCAGTCCATATACCTGATAAAAATTTGCTACCAGGTCTTTATCCTTAAAACCCAGTATCAAATAGACACTTGCTTCTCTGGAGAATAATTTTAAAGTGAAATATGTGCCCTTAAAACCTGAGGACTTATATTCACAGATAATGGGAAATTATTTATATAATTATATGAATGAGAAGAAGGTTAGAAATGTAAATTGGTTGTTTTTTTTTAAAAGCATTTTAGTATCTTCAAATCTTTAGCATTTTAAAAAAGAAATGACTTTAAGATCATTGCAAAATGTTCTATGTGATTTCTTGGACTAATTTAATCCAGGGGGGAAAGGAGGTAAAAGGGAGTGATACCGAAATGGAGCCAGACTTAGTGAGCCTGTTTTGAACTAACTTTCCTCCCAATTCCTCAACTTCATTCATCAACAACTAAATGAAAACAAGCACCTATCACTGACAAGAAAAGAATGTTCAGGTCTATAGAAATTAAAGAATGTGACTTTCTTTGTTATGAAACAATTTTTGAAACTAGAGAAAATCTCTACAAATCCTCTTACCTATGCTGTTTGCCCTACAGATACTCCCTCTGATTGAGCTCTTTAATTTTCCCACTTAATAGTGAAAAACTGGAAAAAAACCAATGTAGCAAACAACACAGATTTGATTAAATAAATTATAGGTAACTTCATTAAGAAATGACATTTATTAAACAATGAAATGGCATTTATTTCATAAAAAAGAAATACTTCCTTACAACGTAGTACAAAAATATGAAATTTCACAAAACATATTATGAAAATCCTATAAATACAATTATAAACACAAAAACTAAAAACTATAAGGAAATATATAAAAATATCTATGATTATCACTGAGTGGTAGAGTTATTAGTGATTTTAATTTTCTTCATTATTGTTCTCTATATTTTTCAAGTTAATTGGGTTAATCTTAAAAGAAAAATAATATCTTCTTTAAGGCACTTTCTTATTTCATTTTTCCTTCAGAGGGCACTGATTTAGGATTTTGAATAGCAAACAGAATATTCTATTTCATATCATCTTTGCCTAAGTTGTGTAAATAGAAGGCCCAGTCTAAAGACTGCAGGCCTGAGTTTCATACTGACTGGGGTTACATCACAAGGCATATACAACACCAAGCAGACTTTCCCAATGTATTACTGTCTGTAGCAAATACAAAAATCCAGTCCTGAGCACGTGTCTATGCTATAATGATTCCCCTCTTAAATTTAAGGATTTGATTTCTAAGGCTGAAAATATCAGTAAGATTTCTCTTTTCTTTTGTTTTTCAAAAGACTCCAAGTCTACGGATGCAGTAAATACCCATTTTATGTTTATGGTTAGCACAGTGAAAAGGCATCAACTGGGATGCACAATATTAAAGTTACTTTCAAGGCTATAGTATTTAGCAAGCATCAAAAAGCATCAAAGCACCTAATATCTAAAAAGAAACACTTCCATTTTATACAAATTATGTATTTTCTAACTACTGTATAGTCTGACCATTAAATGGTATATAGTCTGACCATTCAAATAGATGGATAATATTTAAAGATGTGGTCTCCAAGTCTTTAAGAACATCTCTTGTTATCCTAACACAAGTTACGTTAAAACACTGTCTATATTTGCATTCTAATTGTAAAGTGAATGCTCTACTGTGGCCTGGCCAGTGCATTTCCTTCCTGCATATTTGCTATCTGTATACATATGAAGTGGAATAGCAATGTCATTAGCAGCCAGGAATGACCACTAGTTGTGTGACCATCACAGAACTGGCTGCTAACTGACATCAGATCATAACATACTACTACAAAATCATCAGCCAAAGGCTTGACAACATAGTGCTTTACTAGAGCCACTGGAAAGGAATTTGATCAATATCAAGGTCTATGTCTTTTTATACCTAAAGAAGGAAATTCTTCTATGTAACTCATTTAATTGTACATATATTAATTATTCTTCAATTTCTGCTTGTGATTGCAACTGTCTATTTCATGTTACAAATTATTGAGACATGGAAAAGTAATTTGTAACAATGAAGAATATACATAAAAATATATTATGTAAGAACATACATAATTTTATATCTGTGGCAAAATTATATAACACATGCAATGCATTATAAAAATAAGGAGATACTGTCATCACATTGATATCTACACACTTAGGATGTTCAATTATACAAAAAGTTTAAATAAACATGTCAGTTTGATTCAATTTACCAAGCATTTACAAAGTGGCTGCTAGATATAAAGCACTGATAGACATTCAGGACATTTGTTAATCACTTCCCTTCCCTTAAGGAACTTACAAGGACATTTTAGTCTCCCATACATATAAAAATCTGTGATGGTCAATGGTTCACTTTTTAAAAGAGTTCTCAGCAAGAGCTTTTGCTGAAGTTAATGATCTACATTTTTTGCTACATGTCTCTGCTTAAAAAAAGGATCGTGGAATTTCTCTCATATGGAAGAAAATGGCCAGGGTCTCCTAGAAACTATTAAAACATGTTTCTACAAGACTAATATGGGACATCACTTGCCCATCTCTACCTTGCTTCTACTGAGTTCCACTAAGATAAAAGAAAAAAACTAAAATGATAGAAGTAAAATTTGTTACATTAATACAGCCTTAAATTAGGTAGATAAAAAATAACTACCATTTTTTTACTAACAACCACGTTTTGGGTATGACAAAATATTATCCTATGAAGAGTATAAAGTGAACATTTTAATCTTTGTTTTACAAATGAGGAAAAGAAGGGTCAAAGAGCATGAGAAATTTGCCTAAGGTCACATAACCATGTTGTGGCAGAAGCTGGATTCAAATCCAGAAATAGCTCTCTCCAAACACTACAAATTTCTACTTCATGGCTACCACTACAGAGAGAAGGTGGATACATGCAGATACCATTTGGCTGAAACAAATTCCTTTGACTGTAACTTTAACTTAATGCTACAAAATGCATTGCGAGCTCCTTCTCAGGTTTTACTTTTCCTGCATCTAGATCTTTGTCTTTGACTTATAGGGTTCTTTGGTTGGTTGGTTGGTTGTTCAGTGGGTTTGGTTTGGTTTGGTTTGGTTTTCTCTCCCTCAGTGTTGAAAGGTTAAAAGTGTATAAGACAATTACTAACTATTGGCACAGAGTAAGAATGGTTCTCAAATTGTTCTTCTTATATAAACTTAAAATCCAGTAGCTTCCTAAGTCAAATGCAAAGTAGGGCTTCAAAAGCACAAAGCCCAGTTCTCTGAAAAACTGCTACATTCAATCATCTTGTCTCAAATAATACAAACTGATGTCTGGAAACCTCAAAACTAAAAACCTGGTCGGGAATCCAGAAGCAGAGTTCAACCAACATAATTTCTTATTCCAGTTTTAGATTGTGGATTTAGTTTGGTAAGGATGGAATACATTGACACTTAGTAAAAGCCATATTTACTTGTCATCAGGAGTAGTAGAAACTTAAAAATATAAAGACTAGGAGAGGCCCAATATTTTGCTATTTGCCGAGAAGCAATGACAATGTGCTTCTAAGACAAGTGATGTAAGAATTCAACAAACAAATTTATAAGAGAAAAGTTATATTATAATCTATATTTAGACAATTGGAAGCTAGTTTTCTGGTTTTGTTGTGTGTTAAATATAGTCATCCATTTTAAAAAAAGAAATGTCTGTTTTTCTGTTTTTTACCTTGTTACTTTCAGTCAACAGCCATTTGTCTTTAAGCAACGTCCACACTACAATGGTTTAAAAATAGTATTGTGTTACTTAAGCCAAGGAATGTCTCAGATTGCCCGACCACTGGAAGCTAGGAAAGAGGCATAATATAAATTCTCTCTCACTGCCTCCAGAAAGAACCATCTCTGCCAACACATTGACGTCTGAACTTCTAGCTTCTAGAACAGTAAGATTATACATTTGTTTTATTAAGTAAAAAAAAAAAAAGGTTACTAAGAATATTATTTCCAAAAGTGAAACGTGAGTTACACTGAATTATGTTCTTTTGATCTATCAGTAACAAAGGAATCCCAACTTCAAAGAAAATATGCAAATCAATATGATCCATCATTCTGCCTTGTAAGGATTATTTCTTAGGTGGCACAAAGACATAACCAAAATAGTACTATCCAATATGGAGGCCACTAAGACACTTGTGCCTACTAAAATTAATTTAACTTAAATAAGATTAAAATTCATTTCCTTATTCCTCTGGCCATATTTAAGTGCTCAACAACTTCATGTGGGTAATGGCTACTATGTAGGGTGTAGGACAATATATAGATAGATAGATAGACAGATAGATAGATAGATGATATTTCTGTGAATACAGAATGATTTGCTGGAAAGTGCTGGTTTAGAAGGATAAGATATAATCACTGCTTCTAGTTAAAGAAATTCCCAACTTCTCATCCAACACTGACTTCATAACATTTACAAAATCACAACTATACTCTATAGTCTCATAACACTTTCTTGGATTTACAACCGACATAAACTGAACTGTGCTTTCTTATACATGGTGGCAGGTCAGCAGCAAGTTTGGAGTTGCTATTATCCTGAACTTTCTGTTGGCAAGAGTCATCTTGTGCAATTTCATTTGTCTGGATTAGAAGAGAGTTCTGGGTGAGAAAATGGAAAACATGATGCTCTTCCTTCAGCAATGACCCTTACTTACCCAGTGTTCCTTTCAGGATTGTCCCTAAGTGATTATGAAACATATTTCACATCAGCCATACTTTTGCACTTTTAAACAATAATAAGCCCTCAAAATAATATAAGGATTGATTCTAAACACACAACTATGAGTTGCCCTAGGGCTCGGTATTTCCTGATTGAGATGGAAACACTAATATTAAATAAATTTTAAGTTAGCAGAGCAGTGTTCAAAATAGTTCCACCCAGAAGGCAATCAATACTTAGGATACTTACAGCCCTCAAAATATTTTGAGTCTTTTTAAATTATAGTATAGAGTAATTATTCTATCTTATTTATTTCATGGCTGAATGAAAACCCCTGATTCCGATTGAGAATCATTTTGATATTTTTTCTCAAAACGAATGCCTCTGGCATTATTTTCAAACTTTTCAAAAGATTTTAAAAGAAAACAAGGACTCACTATTCATAGTATCTTATAAGAATGACAAAGAATAAAAATAAAACTGAATCCTGTTATTAAGACAGCCTCGATTCATTTTTGTGCCAGTCAGCCCCCAAGCAATGAGAGAAAGCAAAGGCCAGTGAGCCCAGAGAGGCGCCATGACACACATCCATGAAGACAGCTGAAAGCCACGTCGCTGTGTTAAACCTGCAAACCACATCCATCCTCTGACTATTCTTAACTTTTCTACTCCTAATAAGAATATGTAACATGTTGATGTTTAAATCATAAATAAAAAGATAAACAGTAAAGTGAATCACTATGACTACAAATATGATAGGAACCTCAATGTAAGCAAAAATAAAAGATTATTTTTCAAAATTTATAGCAGCTTGTATGAATTTACATGGCTATTTGAGAAATAAGGGCCGTTAGGACTTATAGCCAAAGAAGATTTGGTGGTTTCTCATTAAGCCCCTGGCAGTGAGTATTTCAGAAAATTAAGTAGTTTATGGAGCACATACTCTTGAGACATTCCCTTCCTTGATTAGATGAGGCAACAATGCAATGTGGATGTGAATTCCAAACAGATGGGGAAAATAACCATAGAAAGGAGCTGCTGGCTGTGGCCAAATTGTAAAAGAGTTCTAATGGGCAAGCAAAATACACCTCATTGAAAACAAAGTTAGAGGGAATCTGGCCACTAAAAACAAAAAGCCAGAGTTAAATAAATGCCCTAACCTTGGGGAAGAGGGAGAAGGTAATGTTTATAGGGAGAGATGGGAGTCTTCTAGGTTTCTGGTATTATTCTATTCCTTGACTGGAGTGATGGCTACACAACTTTGTACACTGTGAATAACTTAGCAAGCAGCACATTTATTATTTATTCACTTTTATGTATGTATATTACACTTAAGTTTTTAAAATATAAAGAAGTTAAATGCCCCTTCCCCTCAACACAGTCCTGGAGACTAACCTCAGAATCTTTGTGGGTTTCTATGAAAGAAGGAACAAAAAAAAAAAGAATTTGTTTAATGTAACACTAGGGCATGCCATTGAGTCAGACACATGTTGTTGTGGTGACATTTCTTCTTTGAGGTCCCTTTGTGAACATTCTGGTGTGGCACTGGTCCAAACTCATTGCTGCACACTAAACAACATGTTTTATGTTTGAATATTTGGTACTAACCAATGCAGCTGTCAGCCAGCAGCCGTATGTGGAGGCCCTCAGATGCACAGCAACATCTGCACCGACCAATGAGAGACAGAAGTAATCTGAGTGTGGTGAGATAAAAATGACTTATGGCCTTTTAACCTAAGCTGTATATCAACAACTATAATATAGTACCTTTCACACTAAAATTGTAAGTTCTAAAGAGAGAGTTACTAGCTATTTAGAATACTTTAGTCAAAGAGACCCTTCAAGAATTGCTGGCTAATTTAGGTCAATGATCTTAACTTCGGCTGTTCAATGAAATCACCTGGAGAGTTTTTAGAAGCATGATACTTGAATCCCACCCAGATATTTTGATTTAATTAGTATGGAAAATGACCTTGAGATTTCTGCTTCTAATGTGCAGCCAAGGATGAGAACTACTACTCAAATTGAAACTTAGGTTAATGGCCCATTACAAAGCTAATTTACGCAGGATAATGTCATGAAGAAAAGCATGAGAATGAATAGAAAGATCTAAGCGTAGAAAGAGTTATCTCATTCGAGTAGAAGTAAAGGGTCATATCAAGAGATGATGGTTAGATCTATGGTTCCTAAAGTCTCAGGCAATTTCCACTCCAAACAAGAATTTCTTTTTGTTTGTGTTGGAATCTCTATATAGGCATAAGAAAAGCAGCATCACTCATCCTGATTGTAGCTATTTCTATGATTGGCCCCAGAATTTCCTAATTCCAGAATAGCCCTTATATTCTTCTCTATCCTAAATGATGGGGACCTTAAGGATATGTTATTAGTAAAGAACTATTAAATATGATAAAGTATTTACAACTCTGGTTGTACTAAGTCATGTAACCTTCACAGCAAACCCTTGAAATTGCTGTTTTTATTATTCCTAAAATTCAGGAATATAAACCCACCTCCTTTATAACTTAAAGGTTGATGGCTCATGAATAATACCACAGAAATTAGCAGGATTTAATCCCTAGGATGTGGCCTTTTATACCAAACTTTAATCTATGTGAAGAATATTGAAAATTTCAAATAATTCTAGAAATTAAGATAGCCCTTAGATAAATAATTACCCTGAGGTCCTGAGGCAAAGCTACTATAAGAAGTCAAGTGTCCTAACATTCTGAAAGTTTTCTTGCTGTAGTATACTGTTTTATTAGATATCATGTTCTGGTCCTGAACACTAAATATTGTAGAAAAAAAGGTCTAAAGCCATGAAGTTACCAGATGAATTCCCTTGATGGAAAGTTTCATAATCAAACTTAATATTCTATTAATATTCTTACTGTTTCTATAATTCCTGTTCTTTTGTCCCTTAGCAAATTTACAAATGTCATTTTTACTGGGCCATCTCTATAACGTGTGCAAGTCTCTAAATCTGAATCCTATGATATCCTCAACATTGATCCAAAAGTACATATACTTAATCCCTTTTCCAGCACACAATTTAATTATTTTGTTGAGTACATAAGAAAATAGATTTGTATGATTTTTCATGACATCTATGAAGATAGTCTATCTGGATTTGGATTCCAGTGTTGCTGCTGACAATAGGTGTAAGAGTTATTTAACTTTCTTAGTTTCCATAATTATATATAAAATGAAATTGCTTTCATGTTCTACAAAACCTGGTTAAGCTCTAATTATAAAACTCTTATTATCATTCACATAGTAGCAGTTCAGTTACTGGTCCATCTTTGATATCTGTAGTAATGATATCTTAGTTTATAAATATCTTGGTTGTTCATGGCGGTGAAAGGATATACATCTAACTGAAGGCTTGGAATGACATCTAGCACAGAACCAAATCCTACTTTAACTTAGAAACAGATCTTTAATAATCTAGAGAGACACACTAATTTTATTATGTGCTATATTCTCTGTTGTCCTTAAAAATAACCCATTCTCAAATATTAATTACAATGATCTTACCAAATTACGATTTTTATCTCACCTTAAAATCTCAGCAAAATAGTGAAAAATCATAGTTTCATGCCTAAGTATGACTATGAACAGAGAAAGAACAGACAGTGAAAATTTATGTATCCAGAATTCACCTATGTTAACCCAGGAAACAATTTTTTCCTCTCTTACTATTAACTAAAGATGTAGATATTCCTAAGTACCAGAGATATTGTTACAATTAAGTTCCTTGAAAAATATTTCAACAATCCTGCAATCACACTCCTAGCCATTTACCCAGATGAGTTGAAAACACTTCCACAGAAAAACCTGTGCACAAATGTTTATAGCAGCTTTTCTTATAACCAAAACTTAGAATCAAACAGATGTCCTTTAATAATAGGTTAGTGGATAATCAAATTGTACATCCCATATGACAGAATATTATTTAGTGTCAAAAACAAATGAATTATTGAGCCATGAAGAGACATGAGGAAACTTGAATGTATATTGCTTAATGAAAGAACCCTGCCTGTAAAGCCTATATCCTGTAGAATCCCTACTACATGACATTCTGGAAAAGGCAAAAGTATATTCAGCGATAGTGGATCAGCAGAAGTGAAAAATAAATAAGTGGAACACAAGGGATTTTAGGGAAGAGAAACTATTTTGCATATCCCTAATACTAGCTAGTGGCATTACACATTTGGCAAAATTCATATGACACTGCACAGCAAGAGAAACCACCAACAGTGTGAAGAGACAACCCACAATGTGGAAAAAATTTTCACCAGCTGTTCCTCAGACAAAGGTCTACTATCTAGAATATATAAAGAACTTTAAAAACTCAGACCTCCCAAATTTGAAGATCCAATCCAAAAATGGGCACCTGAAATGAACAGACATTTCTCAGCCAAAGAAATAGAAACAGCAAATAAACATATGAAAAAGTGTTCAACATCACTGGTCATTCAATAGATGCAAATGAAAACAATGCTGAGATTCCACCTCACCCCACAAAGAATGGCTGCTATCATGAAATCAACCAATAAAAAATGTTGGCATGGTTGTGGGGAGAAAGGAACCCTTCTCCATTGTTAGTGGGAGTGTAGACTTGTGCAACTTCTGTGGAAGTCAGTACGGAGATGCCTCAAAGAACTAGGATTAGAGGTCTCATTTGACCCAGCTATTACCCTGCTGTGTGTCTTCCCCAAAAAATCAAAACAATCATACCACAGTGGCCTATGTGCACCCATGTTCATAGCAGCACAATTTGTAATAGCTACAACTTGGAAACAGCCCAGTTGCCCAAGAACTGGAGACTGGATAAACAAAATGTGGTGTTTTCTTTATAAAATGGAGTACTACTCAGCCATAAAGAATGAGAAATTAGAGACATTTATAGCTAAATGGATGCAAATTGAGTGCATACTCTTAAGTAAAATAAATAGGACACACATGTGTAAATACTGAATAGTTTCTCTGGTGTGAGAAACTGAAAGTGTAAATAAGGATCAAAATGTATAATAGATAACATGAAATAGGAAGAAAAGGTGCAAAAAATAGGAAGAAAAGGTGCAAAGAGGAAGGGGAAAGGGAAGTAGGAGGGGTAGTGGAAAGGAAAGAAAGGAAAGGAAAAAATATGAGAAAAAATGGAGACAAAGTCTTTGTAAATAGAAAGGGGTGGAGGGGTAGAAGGGAGGGCAGGGGAATAGGGGAAAAAATAAGAATCAAGATATATTACGTAAAGGTACAAACCTCCAATGATGAATCTCATTATATTCTATACCTAAAATGTACCAATAAAATTAATTTTTAAAACAGAAATGCTGGCGAGGCTGTGGGGAAAGAGGAACACAGCTCCACTGCTGGTGGGAGTATAGACTGGTCAACCACTGTGGAAATCAGTATGGAGATACCTCAAAGAACTAGGACTGCAAGTCCCATTTGACCCTGCTATTCCACTGCTGGGGATCTTCCCCAAAGAATTAAAAGAATCATACCACAGTGATATATGTGCACCAATGTTCATAGTAGCACAGTTTGTAATAGCCAAAACTTGGAAGCAGCCCAAATGCCTATCAACTGGAGACTGGATAAAGAAGATTTCATTTTTTTTTAATAAAATGGAGTACTACTCAGCCATAAAAAACAAGAAATTAGAGACATTTCTAGGTAAACAGATACACATTCAGGTGATACTCTTAAGTGAAATAAATAGGACACATATATGTAAGTGCCGAATTGTTTTTCTAGTGTGAGAAACTGAAAGCGTAGTATAATAGACAATGTGAAATAGGAAGAAAAGGGGCAAAGGGAAGAGGACGTGGGAGGGGTAGGGGAAAGGAAAGAAGGGAATGGAATTAATATGAGAAAAAGAAAAAATGGAAACAAAGTCTTTGTAAATAGGGAGGGATGAAGGGGTTAAAGGGAGGGCAGGGGAATACGGAAAAACTACGAACCAAAAGAGATTACATACAGTGCAAATTTCCAGTAATGAATGTCATTATATTGTATACCTAAAATGTACCGATAAAATTAATTTAAATAAATAAATAAAACAAAATTTTAAAAATTCATATGACACTGATTTTTTAAAGAAGTGATATCAAAGTATTACACTTATTTCTAGGTGTTATTCCTTTATATCAATTACATGTCTTTTCAGAATTTAATTTCACTCAGCATATAGAAATACCAGAGACCCAGAGACATTGGCTTCTTTTCTTTTTTTTTGGTACCTGGATCGAACTCGGGACCTTGTGCTTGTGAGGCAGGCAGCAGAACCACTAAGCTAAATCCCTGGCCCCAATTAGCTTATTTTCTTAAAGAAGTTTTTCATTGTTTATAAAATATATGTGAATACATTAGAATGAAGTAAAAAGTAAATGAAAAAATTTCAATTACTAGCTCTCAAATGCATCCTCATTTGTGCCAACTGCCTGACTTTTACATATCACTACATTATAGCATCATGAGGAAAGACATTACGAATATGGGCAGGAGTCAATAAGCCATCATCATTGTATATTTTGCCTAGTCTAGAAGTGGTCATTAACTTACTATTCTAAAAAAAAAAAAAAAGATATGCCATTAAAGTCACCGTACACCATCAGTTTTTCCTTTAAATTTATATAGTCTACCATCATTTAACATAAATGTATGTCAGTGAACTATCTTGCAGGTATTTGTTAACTACTAACACTCAGTAAAATATGTAGAAAAAAATTAAAGTATGCTAAAGGTGGATCATCCATTAAGGATATATCATCAATGTCAATAAAATATTAGTGTTCAATTTTAAATGTTTTTATTTATGTTACCTGCATTCCTACATTCTTTTTTCTTTAATTTTGTCCCAAAAAGTATCTCTTAAATTATTTTTTATGTATTTTACTTCCTTCTCTGTTGAGTGTTTCTCCCAACCAATTAGGGTATTGATGGTGACCAATCACTTCGGGTATTACATGGTTACAAAAGAACCAGAATTACGTCACATGCCCCCAAAAGCATTTATTTTCCCAAGTGATTTTTTTTTTAAGTTACTGAAGGAACATGATCCCATTTTCAGAAAACTGAAATCAGGAAGAAAGATAATCAAAGAGATAAAGAAAAAACAAACAAATGAGCAATAGTTCTAAAAGTTTTAACTAGTGAACTACCTTATTTATGAATTTTGACATTCAAAAGAGTAATATTCAAATTCATAGCATTAGGTCTTTAGGTCAAATATTTTTATATAAACTAATTTCCAAAATAAACAATTTTAATAACTTCAAAATTTAAGAGGAAATGTGGTTTTTATTGCGGGCCATTTTTTAAATTAAATTTTCCAATAGCAATATCATTTTCACTATATAGCACTCTAGCTGCTAATAAAAATGACACTATGCTAATATTTAAATAGTTATATCTTTTTTTTTTGGTACCAGGGATCGAACTCAGGTCCTTGCACTTGCGCAGCAGGCAGTGAAACCACTGAGCTAAATCTCTGGCCCTAAATAGTTGTATTTTAAACATATGTGTTCACATACATTATTTTGTCTTTTTTTTTTTTTTTTTTTTTTGGTACCGAGGATCGAACTCGGGACCTTGTGCTTGCAAGGCAGGCAGCGGAACCACTGAGCTAAATCCCTGGCCCTATTTTATTGTCTTTAGACAATATCTCTTGTATTTTATCTATTTCATTCCAACCAACTGCCTATGCTATCCTAATAGTTGCATCCGCTAATTTCTCTTCATTGAAACGATAAAGTTGTTTATAAGCGCCCTAAAAAATTCAGAATGTATTACCTACATATTATACATTGATTTGCATGAAGAATATGTTTTTAAAAAGAAAAATTATTTTCAATATTTATATATATCTTACAATACAGTCTTGAACTGAATTTTTAGTAAACTATGTTGCAACATTTTACCAATGTTCTTTGGTTCAGTATAAATGATATGGTAAATTTGCATTCAAATTCATGGAACTTTTCAAATCTGTTTCCCATTTAGCTGGCCAGCCAAAAACAATATTTTCATTTGTAAACAGCTGTTTCATAATCAGCTCCTTGGTACTGTGTGGAATTCCATAAAAGATAGAAATTTTTATTTAAAATACAGGAATTGCATTAATCCACTGCAAGTCATTGATTAGTTTTTGTATACTACCACATAGTTTAGCTTATAGGGAAAGATTTTAAGGAAAATTTAATCTTGTGTCCAAATATAACATTACTTTAAACATGAGGTCATCTAAACATCTGTCTCCAATATATCACTGGGGATTTAAATCAAAAGTCTGCTAAACATGTACAATCATTTTGAAAATAAATAACAGGACAAATTTTGTCTTGATTATGATTATCATGCATTTTAAAAGGAAACATTTATTCTAATAAGAAAAGTCTGAACTAATTTAAACTTTATTGACATTAAGTTAAAATAGTTTCATATAAGAGAAAAAGATATATTTCATTTATTTGGTCCTTAACAATACTTTTATTTTAACTTTTCAACATTATATCCCAAATTTTAACTCACAAAAAAACTAATTCCTTTATATTTCTACATATTTTGGTTGTAAAATACTACAGGAAAAAAACCTTAAGATTTAAAATTTTTCCACTCAGTCACAGAAAAACTAATAATATTCTTTCTGAACTTTTTTCCCTTAGAGAAACTATGAATCCTCAACAAGAACTGAAATAGTTATATCCACTTAACTGACTCCTGTTTTATGCTCTAAAAT
Organism: Heterocephalus glaber; assembly: GCF_053883595.1. NCBI lineage: Eukaryota > Metazoa > Chordata > Mammalia > Rodentia > Bathyergidae > Heterocephalus > Heterocephalus glaber. The sequence goes on from NW_028258404.1 coordinate 358,489, forward strand.
AAAAGAATACAGCTAATTACAAAAGACAAAAAAAGCATTAAATTCCAAGACTATAAGCAGGAAAAAAGCAGATATATCTTAAAGGTGATTAATTAAACTTAAACTCTATACCTTACTGTAGCATTTAATTTAAACAACATTTAAACAAATACAGTCTGAATATTAAATTTATCAACAAGATTACTTCAGAAACGAGCTAAACACTTGAGAGGAATTAGCATTAAAAATAAATCAAAATGCTTAATCATTAGAAGTTTCTACAAAAACTAAAATGAACTTTAACAGTTAAGCATCTCTGAATAAAACATTCTTAGAAAAACATCATAGCATTCTTCAATGCTGCAGAAATCACCACAGAATCCACCTGCAAGGGATGTTAGTGTCCAGGTTCATCCTGAGTCTATTTGCAAAATATAACTTTAGAAGATACTAGTTATTGCTTTCTGAACCACCTCAATTCACCTCTTCTTCTTTCTTAATGGTGGTGTTGCTAGCTTTGGTTATGGTAATGTCAAATCAGGTATTCTGTCTTGATCCACACAGGCAATGAACTTTAAAGTGCACTCACTGTGCTGTGTGGAACTGCATCTGACACGTATTTGCATCTTGAATATGCTTGGTAAATGCATGAATGAGTTAATTAAAGGGATCTCTGACTAAAACTTAGTTTCAACCTGGTTCCTAGTAAGCTGCCTTAGGTTTCCCACCTATAAAATGAGGCTTATTCTTAGCCGAGCATGGTAGCTCACACCTATAATCCTAGCACTCGGGAGGCTGAGGCAGAAGAATCACTGTGACTTTGAGGAAGCCTGGACTACAAAGTGAGTTCAAGGCCAACACAGACTACATAACAAGACCTTGTCTCAAAAGAACTAAAATTTAAAATTTAAAATTATGAATACTTCTTTCATTTAACTCAATTTTCTAAAAAATATACATAAAAATTAATTTTGCTTTCACATAATTTTCATTTCTGTAGTTTTATCTTAAATTTTGGGTTCTCATCTATTTTATAATTTCCTATTTTTTTAGTAAATTCATGCTACTGTGATGTTCATAGTAAGTTTTCCCTTTTAAAAAATACCAGTTAATTTGGCTTTTCTCTATTCTGTCACTCAAAATAGCCAAACAAAATAGGCCAAGTACTATGTGTGTCACTTTTTATATTTTTTATACTTTTTCATACTGTTTTCATTTTGTAAAATACCTATTTTAAGAAGTTCTCCATGTGTACTTTTTCTGAGCACTTTGATATGATACAGGCCCCAGCCTCAAACTTGCCTGCACCCTAAAATCAGTTGATGCTGAGGGACCCTGATTCAATCAGTTTGGAGTGTGGCCTTGGCATTAAGAGCTTTTAAAGTTACTGAAGTGATTTTATTTTTTTTGTTTTGGTTTGGTTTGGTTTGGTTTTGGTACCAGGGATCGAACTCGGAACCTTGTGCTTGCAAGGCAGGCGCCAGAACCACTGAGCTAAATCCCTGCCCACTGAAGTGATTTTAAAGGGTAGTCCAGGCTGAAAATCACTGATCTGAGAACTCACAGTCTTGTCAGGAAGATTAAACAGCAACAAACCATTGATTCATGATGAGCTCGCCTCTGCCAGGCAGTCAGCTATGCACTTTATGTGCATTATCTCACATCAACTTTAAGGGGAAAAATTCTGTTGCTATTCCTATTTTTATGAATAAAAATATGCATATTAGAAAGATGAAGAAACTTGTCAAAGGTCTAACTGGTGTTAATTAGCTAAGAACCCAAAGGGTTCTGTCCAATTCTAATGTGGTAACTCTACATCACTGGGCATCATCAGGGTAGAAACAATGGCAGAATACAGAATTTTAAAGGGAAAGTCATAGTGCTTGTGAATAGCAGAAGTGACAGAAGAATTACCTTCAGGGATATAAAACTACTAAAATAAGCTAGATATTGGAGAGATCTATATTTTTCCTTAGTCTGATTGTCAGAATGAATTGTACACTCTCTCAAAATAGTTATCAGAGGCAAAGAATGCTCCCAGGCAGTGTCCAGGTCTAGCTGCATACCTCCCTGTTGTCATGGACACAGGGAAGAACAATGAAATCATTATTTGAGTGTTTTTTTTAGTTGCTAGTCGGCATATGATTGTGTCTGTAAACTGCATCTCTGTACTCCCTATGGATCTGGGGAGCTGTCCCTCCTGGTAGTGACAGAATAACCACAAACAAAACAGTTTACCTGAGGGAAAAGATATCTTTATCTGTCAGTATTAGCCAGTTGAGAAACAGAGCTGCAGGCAGCTGAAAAAACAGTTTGACTGTTTTAAGTTTACAGGTGGCCTTATAATGGAAAGTTTTACACACTGAGATTCCTTTGCCAGTTAAAAAAGTTTGGACGAAAGGGGACAAATGCTGGCAGTATTTTCATGCAATCTTTCTAGCTAGGTTACAAAAGCAAAATATCAAATTTTAGTGAAGCTTGGTGAACTAAGCACCCACATTCTGGCAAACAGGCTCAGCTTGTACCACCCTATCCACTGCACATTCCACACAGTTAAATCAGAACAACCACACGAACCTGTTAGCTCAGGGCCTGTCATATACACAACACTCAAGAAATGCTTTCTGAGTGAATTCATGAACACTAGTGAGAGCTAATTAAAAAATAAACACTTTTGGAAGCAGATTAGAGACACACTAGCAAGATCAGCACGTAATTAATAGGACAGCTGCATAAAGCCCAGGTAGAAAGTAAATATAATGTGCCTGTGTGTGTGAGTGTGTGTGTGTGTGTTGCCCATTATTTGTTTGGAAAAAACCAGAACGAAGGGAGCAGAGGCACTGAACTTATAATTCCATAAACATTCACAGCACTGATCCAATACTTGGGGTTCTAATAAAGATACCTGTTGTGCTTTCTCCAACATTTGGGCAATGAAGCAGAAGGGGCCAACATATGTTGTAGTCACCTCAAAATATCTTTTGCCTGATTTTCCTAACACAGATTAAACTTTTGGGGGAAAGGAGTAGTTTGGAGTCCATCAAAAGAGATTATATAGTGTAATCATTTAACATGTTATCAACCTGGAACAAAATACAATATATAATTACACTTATCAATTCATCTACTGTTTTCCAAAACAAAATTAGCATTTTTAAAAGTCAGATTAAACAGCTATTGGTAAGAGTCAGAAAAGAATGCAGTGGCTTGGCTAGGACAGGTCTTTGACTGAGAGCATTGAACCCTGGGGTTAAAGAACTGGGAAAAAAAATTTTTTTAACTAATGAGGGGCCAGAGATTTAGCTCAGTGGTTCTGCTGCCTGCCTCTCAAGCGCAAGGTCCCAAGTTTGAACCCTGGTACCAAAAAAAAAAAAAACTAATCAGAAAAGAACAGCCAGCAAGTCACAAACAAGGGTGATATTGCTGCCTTCAAATGCTGGGGAAAGGACTATAAATCCTAGTTAGTCTATAAATCAGCAGTTGTCAATCTGGTCTCTATGGGGAGGTATGGAAATAATTTATATTAAAGACAACAAGATTTTTATTAATTATCTTAATAATAATTTATAAAACTACTCCAAATAATACTATACAATTTTAACACATCAAAATTTATTATGAATGATGAATACAATAAAATACTAATAAACAAATAAATTCCTATAATTGTTTTATGTCAGAAAGAAGCAATTGAATTTTAAGAATAAAAAGACCACTTCATCCGGTGAAAATGACAATTATGTTAAAATGATATCTAGGTTTAGAAAAAAACAAATTTAGAGTTAAATAAAATGATTAAGCTTCTAGACTACAAACAGTAAAAATAGATTACATTTTAAATTATAGAACAGAATTACATGTTCATATGAACATATACACATAGTGAATATATTCATTTCATGAAAACATGCATATGTGTCACCCACCAGTGATGATTTTTTAAATGGTTGGGAGATACCTAAATCCTTGTATATTTTCCTTCTCCATAAGTAACACAGAGCATTCACCAAATTCTAGCACAGTTCTAAGTACTTTATATGTATCGACTCATCAGATCTTTCTAACACCACTATGACATAGATTGCATTCTCTAATTTATGAATGAAAGGGCTGCCTGCCCAAGAAAACGCAGCTAGTAAATAACAAGGCTGGGATCTGATTCCCAACAGGAAAGCATTAGAATCCAACAGGGCACCACCTCCCTGCCTTACCTCTATTCCTCTGGAAAGGTAAAACTATTACGTGGGTGCCTCTTGATTGGGCATCTTTTCTTCCTCTTTGTTGATCTCACTTGTACCTATTTCCTTACTTAGCTCCTATAGGGGACTCAAAAGTTTGTCAACTATCCTGCTATTTTTGGAAAACTATATGATTCCAAAACAAAGATCAAAGAATAAACAGGAGCCAAATAACTCTTGGATCACCACAGTAGGAATTTAATAGACCAGAAGAGAAATTAAGATTATACTGCTATGACTCCAGAATAAGTCTGCTCTCATTTGACTGCCTCTCATCTAGGACTGACTTATCCATCCATGAGGACATGTGGGACAAAAAGAAAGACTGACTGGAAAAAAGAATAAAACTAATACTATGGTCTTTGAGCTTGAGAAAATAAACCCACTTCCAAATAGCAGCTGAGTGATAAGGACATACCTCTTATACTCATCCCTGGAGAGCCAGGTGCTAGGCAGAATCAGGTCTACATTCTTGCACAGTCAAGATCTGGGAAGACAGATATCTAGGCTTGCAAAATCAATGGAATTTATAGTACCAGAATCAAAGGCCTCTGAGTCTGAATCCTACTTAGAGGATGAAAATGAGTGCTCCTTTGGATTTTCTTTTTCCTCCTTTGCAGCTACTAGAAACAAAATGGAAAAGGCATCTTGGACATTGTGTTGTTCCTGGGCTAATATCTAAATCTGGTGGCAGGGGAGCAGCAAGGATTCTCTTCACCACTGATGACAGCAGGCATGGAGGAAATTGCACCTTCTCCTTCAGATCTTGTATAATGCAATATGTTTTCTACTATCTTAATTAGAAATTTGATTAATTATTAATTTCTTAAGTCACCAAACAGACCAAGATCTTTACATTCAGAGAGCTTATAGTCTACAGGTAGAGACAAGAAAAGTATGTTTTAACATATCTCACTGTTTCACATCATTTATTTAAGTTATTACTATGGATTCTTACATTTAAATAAACATGACAATGCTACTTACAGATCAATAAAATATAAAATCAGAATATCTTCTTTTAATTTAATATGTGGCTATTATCTCAGCTATACAATATTAATAAAATATGTATTAAAAGTGTGATTTCTCTCATGTTCATTCAAATGCAAGGATATATAGATTTACATAAACTGTATATATCACAACCAAAAAAATGCAGGCATTTTCCAATCCAGAAACAGACAATTTTCAAACAACCTGTACATACTAATGATCACTGCAGCCCCTATTTTCTCCAACTTTGATTCCTTATTTCCAGATCTCTGGTTTGCACTTCCTCTTTGGTCCTTCTCTGACTTTTCCCCATTATATATCCATCTATTTTTATTGTATAAATATAGGCCAGGAACCAGCAGATTGAGAACTTCTAAAACTTGTTCACCTTGGTCCCTTAGGTCTAAAACTCGTTCACCTTGGTCCCTCAGATGCTGAAAAAGACCCAAGACTCTTGTATTTTTGAGGCTCTTTGTATATTAAAAAAAAGTTTTTAAAAAATGCTAACTAGCAAGCTTCTTAAAAATGTAGTTTATTTTAAATACTTACATCTCACATAGTAAAGTGTTTAACACACATGTTGCAATGACAAAGGCAATGACTTTGCCTAGCCATATTTGAAAGAACTGTTGGAGGCTTAAATTTATGAAGCCCTCTGTGAATGTGAGGCCCCACTTTTATGGCCCTCCTGGTCCTGCCTGACACCCTTTTCCTGCTGACTGCTGGCACCTTTCTATCTCACCACCAAGAAGAAGCCATGAGGCTATTTCCACATATGAACAAATCTATTTAATTCCCTAAATGTGGAGCTCTTAAAACCCCCAGGGACGCTAAGCTAGTCTGAGGAGGGAAGAAGACTCTACATTTGGAACTGGGGATCTTAAATGCCCCAGGGCTAAGGGCTCTTATTAGTGCTATTTAACACATGTAGGTTTAAAAAAAATCAATTTAAAAACTGTCACACATGGTAACTATTTTTTTTGCTTGTTTGTTTGTTTCTTATGTATTCTTCTTACATATGGTAATTATGAATGCCCAAAATAATGGTTTTATAGATCCAGTTGCAGTGGTGCACACTTATAACACCAGCTTCTCAGGAGACGGAGACAGGAAGATGGCGAAGGAATTCAAGGCCAGCCTGAAAAACATAACAGGACTGTATCCCTTTTTTAAAAAAAAATGGTTTTACCAAAACATGAGCTCCATCCCAGAATTTGGGAGCCTGGGGCAGAAGGATTTCTGTGAGTTCGAGGCCAGCCTGAGCAACACAGTATGTTCAAGCCCAGCCTGAAATGTATAGCGGGGCCTTGTCTCAAAAGAAAAAAAAAAAAAATGTGGGATCTATTTCTAACTTACTTACAGTAAAAGATTTTCCTTTTGAGTTCCTTTCGATTTTCATTTTGAGTTCATAATATACAGTATTTCTATGTATAGTTGCATACATGCAGCACCTGTGCATTTTAGATTGATTGTATGTCAAATATTCCATTATAGAGAGCAAATCATATTGGTTAGCATGGCATCATTTTCATTTAGATATACTTAGGTCAACAAATAAAAGTTTTATTTTTAGTACTGCTTTGAGAAACTACCACACTTAGAAGAAACATGCACTATACTACCTGCAAAATAATATGCTAGGAAAATGTTCAAACAAAATATTTGGATTCTAAATCAAAGGTATTTTCTTTATCTCTGCCATATTTATACAGGTTAGGCACAGGAATCTGATAAGAGAAATAGATTGCACTGGAATTTTATTGCTTTTCGGTAAATGCTATGTAAATAAAACTATATTTATTGAGTGTCTACTATATCCTATACACTATACTAGGCCTGGAGATACAAAATAAATAAAACATGATCTCCACCTAAAAGGGGCTCACTCTTCACAAGATTCTTCACAATGCAATCTTTTTAATTAATCACAAAAGAATCTAAGAAAACTAAAGTAAATGAGAAAAGCATCCTTTAGAGTGAAATATAATACTTCATATTATGTAGGCATATCAATGAAAACGTTAAGTACATATAATACTAGATAATAGCTATTTAAATACCCTATGTTGAAGGGGTGGATGATCCATTTCCTAACCATGGAAGAAAAATTCAATAAGAATCATGCAGACATTACTGTCACCACTACTTTGATTTTTTAAACTTAGATGTAAGTATCTCTACTTTTCTCTCTTTTTTCCTCCTTTTTTCTCTGTTGATCTCTCACCTCCGGCATATTCCTTCTTGATGTTTATCAGGAAGACACAATGAAGCTATATTGGTTTTTAGAAGAAAGTCGCTGATGCCCCTTACCACTCTGATATCATTGCATTCTTATTCTAACTTTAAGAAATTTAATTGTTTTCTTAGTGCTGCTAAAAACCCCTTAGTAAAAAAAGTCACTAATTAGTCTTCTCCACTTCTTGTATTAAGTACTGTCAACATTTTCAACATTTTTCCTCTCTATAGTTGTCCTAAAAATTTGTAGCTGCATATATTTCTCATAAGAGAGAAAGAAAATTAGGTATTCATTTAACTAAAAAAAGTATTTAGTCATGGGAAAGTTATACTGCCATCTTGTGGTTAAAAGTTTGTGTACAGAAATAAATACTTATTCCTGCTAACAAACTAAATCCACAAAACAACTTATATTAACGTAAAAGAAAAAAATAATAAATCATGTTTTGAACTTATGTTTAAGGAAAATATATTATTCATACACTTCTCCATTTTCTTATGTTATAGACAAGAAGTAGCATTTTTGAGTAGCTGCCTCAGATAAGTAAATAAAAAATAACTAATTGACACCACAGCTCCTGCTCAGAGAAGTTTATAATTCGTTATTCCAATAATACACACTGTGGCCCCAAGAATTTTGAAAAAAGCAAATAATGGAATCTAGGAGTTTCAGGTCTAAAAGCAATTAATACGAAATTTATAAATAATTCATGTATGACTCAAGACTCTTCACTTTAAATTCTAAGGCAAAACCACCACAGAGAAAATATATATTGTGACATAAAAGTTTCTTCAATTTCTCTTAATCGCATACATCAACCTATTTTTCCATACAAAGCTGAGAATCATAACGAAATAAAAAATAATGATCTCCAAAGTAAATCCTCTATATTTTTCAAGTATAGAATCTTCTATGATCTATGTATTCAAGACGTTTGAAGGCACCTGCTCCAAATGCTTTGCAATACTGCGATCTAATTTGAAGGTACATATTCCTAGCTCTAACTCTGAGGTGCAAGGAACTTTTTCTTTCTTCTTCCTTTCTTTAAAGCAAATCACCAAAATTATAGGAAGACAGTGCCATCTATAGGTTCGTACAAGTATAGACTGATGGTCTGGCATTCTTAGTGCTCATTGTGACACACTAGTCCACAAATGTGTTGCCTTGGAAGGAAGTTCCAGCATAACCCAGTTCATTCTCAAATCTCTGAAGAGGATCCTGCAATTTACTCCAAAGTGTTTTAACCTATCTCTACTATCCTTCTACAAAACAGTAATAACAACAATGCCCACCTCAAGAAAAAGAGGCAAAAATCAATGTTTCCCACAATTACTTTGATTTGGTTACTTTATAAGAAATAGGATATTAGTCTCTCTCTCTCTCTCTCTCTCTCTCTCTCTCTCTCTCTCTCTCTCCCCCCCCCTCTTCCCTTTCCTTTCTCCCCCTAATTCTCCATCATTTTGTAAGATTCTTCTTTGGCCACAATTCCATTTTAGGTGTCATCCAATTCTGTTTAAAGGTATGTGGATTTCACTCTTCTTTCTCCATTGATAAGAAAGTTGTATCTTCTCCCTACAGAGACTAGTCCTAGTTTTTAAAGACATTAAATAAAATCTACTCTTGTATCTAACCTAAAAAGACCAGACTTATTCAAAGGAAAAGGCTCAAGACAAAGCTATTTCATGCAACTTAAAATTCTCTCCTTTTTCACAGACAAACCACTCCTGTCCTCTCTGGGTTGCTCACACACCACTGAAGTACTCCAGTATCTTACCTGGTTGTGTCAGGGTTCAGTTATCAAGACATGGGAGAGCGGGGTTGCTTGCTCCTAATCAACTGTACTGGCAGATGGGAGAAAAGAGGTGGCCGCACTGATGCTGAGAGAGCCACCTGCTGGGTACTATGGAAAATGTCATACTTGAGCTATGGCTGGGATTTAAATAATTAATATATGTTAATAATTATTTTTTAAAATAAATCAGAATAAAAGTAGCAGCAAACTCTGTAGATAGAACAAAGGAGCCTTTAAAAACAAAATAGGGCCTACTGCACCAAGAGCAGGCTCTGTTCATCCACTCAAGTTCCCAAAGAAGTCCTGGATATTTAATCCAACCAGAGAGAAAAGTTCTATGAATTCAATACTCTGGATGAGATGGTTCACCTGATTTCAGTCATTGCACACTAAGAGGTAAGATGGAATAGTAGCTGAGAGCTCAGGTTTTGGAAGCAAAGATAGCAGAGTTTGAGATCCTTGCTCCATCACTATCCTTAAACAAGTTAATCTCTGTCACTAGCCATCAACAAGTTGAGCTCTCCTTTCCCCATTTTCAAGAAATTTCAAATTAATGTAGAAGACTTAAGCAAAGTGCTTTGTACATGATAAGCATTCAATAAGTGTTTGCAGTCCAAAAGGTAAGATTTATCTTATCAGTTCTTATCTAGCTTATCAAACTTTTTTTCTTTTTTTTTGGTACCAGGATGGAACTCGGGACCTTCTGCTTTCAAGGCAACCGCTGGAACCACTGAGCTAAATCCTGGGCCCCTCTTATCATACTTATTGGCTGTGATAATGTCTACCCAACCTCAACAAACACCCAACAAAATTCATTTATAACTTCCTGAGATGATAAAAGAACAATAAAGACTAAATTAAAATAGGGATGAGTACAACTATGCATAAAGAGAAAATGGCATCTGAAGTTCTGATGTTAGTTTCAAAATATACCTCTGAGATCTACTTAAAAATTGTTAGAATCCAGTTGACTCTCAATGTCATGCTTTGAAAGTGTACATTAGAAATGTGAGGGTACAGGAAATACTGAAGTTGGAGATACAGATACAGTATAGATACAGATATAGTCACCTGCAAACAGATAACCCTGAACCCAGATGGTGGGTGAAAACAAAAGTGTGTGAAGCAGAGAACATGGAGGTCAACAGAATATACATATCTAGGAAAGGAAAAAGAGAAATCAACAAAGAAGTGATTCGACTTTTTAAAAAAGTACTAAAACCAACTGCAAGGACAATTTTAAAGAGAAAATCTGGTAAGAGGTATGAAACTCTTCAAATATTTGATAAAATTAGGAATGAAAAATATAGTATGTTTCAGCAAAAAAAAAAAAAAGGTAAAAACATATATGCCAATTACTGTAGGTTGAAGTCAGAGTGAGACCTTTCCAGAAAGATTGGCAATGAAAAGAAAGAGGAACACAGATCATAGTTTGAGAAATGAAATGCGAGTATGAGAAATACAATATAAGGAGAAAGGCAAAATTGAAGGCCTATTGGTAGTCAAACTGTGTCTCCAAAAAAGACTATGTCCAAGTTCTGGTACCTGCAAATCTGACCTTACTTGGAAACATGGTCTTTGCAGATATGATCAGGTTAAGATAAGTTCATAGAGGATTAGAGTGGGCCCTACTCCAGTGATTGATATCCTTATAAGAAAAGAGACATCTGAATATGACAGAGACAGGCAGATAACACCAGATGGCGATGGATGCCAACACTGGAGTGATTTATCTACAAGTCAAGAAATATCAAGGACGACTGGCAAGTCTCAAAAGCTAAGAAAGGCATGGTACACATTCTCCTTTGTACTTCCAGAAGGAGCCCACTTTCACAACACCTTGATTTTGGACTTCCAGCTTCCAGAACTGTGAAAGTATACATTTCTGTTATATAAGCTGCCCAGCTTGTGAGATCATTTTCTGGCAGCCCTAGCAAATTAATATAAAGTCTACTAATGACAATCAAAATATATACAGATCTAATAAAATTATTGCAGTATGTATAAAGTATGATCACATCAAAATGTGATCTACAATTTAAATATTCCAATTAAATGTAAAATAACTGTCAATTTAGATATAATAAAAATGAAAGAATGAAAACAAAGGAAAAGGAAATTGGTAAGAAAAATCAGCTTAAGCTAGTCCCAGTGGTGCACATCTGTAATCCCAGCTACTTGGGAGGCTGGAACAGGAGGATTCCAAGTTCAAGGCCAAGCTGGGTAACTGAGCAGAGGGGCGGGGGGGGGGGGACCTGGTTTGATCCCAAGTACCACCAGAAAAAAAATCAGCTTAAATCTAGTATAATTATGAAAATCATGTAGAAGTCCTTTAACCTAGTTTCTTTCATTCACTGTCACTTTAAAGATACCACGTATAAAATACTTGATGTCTGAAAATTATCCATCCATCTTTTTTTCATTTTGAGCCCCTGCAATGAAAAACAACACATACACACAAACATATCATGAGCCTCTCACTCAGGAGGTCGCAGAGATTTTAGACCTCAAAGTATTTTTTTCACATCATTTACTGAAGGGTTGCAATGAAGAATTGTTTAAAATATTGTTGCAAGTATCAATTGCCCAATGGTTAGAAGTGCTGAATACTTCTCTCTTTTCACAGTAGAATCCTAAGATATAATATTACATGGCTTGGATTCAGATATTTATTCATTAATGTAGTCACAAACATTTCTCAGCTCCTACTGAGCTATGTTCTGAAATACCCCATTCTAATCCTAGGGGAGGAGTGAGAAAGGGCTGCTTTAACAACATGTTCCTAATACCTTGGGAAAGAGGTTTTATGTTTTATGCCAATTGGATCCTGTACCCACATACTAAGTGCTTTTATAGGATCTTTCGGAGAAGGTGGGTAACATAAGAAATCTTTTGAAATGTGGCTCTGCAACTCATATTTGTTCTAAAATTTTATTTTCGAGGAATTGGTTTTCTTAAGGAGCAACACTAGACTAAATTTTAATTAAAACCCATCCCGTAAAGGTATTTCATAATTAATTTGAGCAATAGAGTTGCTTCCTCTTATGTGGTTGAAATAAGGGGGATTTTTTTTCTCCTTAATTACCCAGATAACGGGTTCCAGCTTTTCTTTGATGTGTCATAAAGGCTCACCTGTTTCACTACAACCTGCTATTTATTATCAAACAATTACAGTCTCCCAAATCCTGAATTCCAAAGGTGCCATTTACCCGAATCACATGTGTGTCCCCTTTGCACCCATTCTAAAAAAGAAATTTCCTTGATCAAAATTTAACCTTGATTACCCCCTAGTGCATCAGACTTTTACTACCTCCTACAAATTAAAATCCAGAGGACCTCTAGTATACATACTGACTGACTATTAAGGCATTTCTTTTAAGTATATTTTAACTACTATGTTAGAGTAGAAAAAGGTAGAAATCTTATAAAAATGAAGATTAAGAGTTTTTAAAAATAGAGATTTGAAATTATTTACACCTTTTTTTAAAACCTTATTGGTGGTGGTGGTAGTGTTGGTGTTGAAAGCCTTGTACTCTTTCCCCATCAAAAGAGTCAAAATTTGCATATGCTTTCAGATGTCTCAGAAGCCTATTCATGAATCCCAGTTTTTCCTTCCCCAGGAAGTTCTGTCTTCCCATTCTCATTTGATTCTTTGAAGGTGATTACACTGTAGGAAGTGCTTGAACTATGTTTAGCACAACTTTGGAAAAACTTGTTTCCAGAATACATTTTCTAAAACAATCTCAAAGAAAGCAATGAATGCCCAGAACATGAACAAAGTAGAACATAGTAATTGATAGAGGTGTGATGCGTGCCTACTTACAAGGTACAGGGACTCAGGTGGAGCTGGAAAAGAAGAAAGTGCAGCCTGGAAGTTTTGGAGAATTGTCGTAGTTCAAGACTGTGGTATGGCGCAAAGGATAAAAGATTACTTGGAGTCATTGTCCAATTCATACTCCAAGAGGCCTAGAGGGACTGCCATTAACTGAGACCCCTCAGCATGAGAAAGTCTGATAAAGAAAGTCCTGAACTGAAACCTCTGTAGCTTTTTGATTGAACCAGAAAGCACAGATAAAGGACAAAGGAAGGATGACATCTGTGTGGGAATTCATGCAGGGGACCTGGGGAGAACAAGGCAAGGACAAGAGGAAGTCAGTGTGGCCTGTTACATGACTGACTGTAGGGCCAAGTAAGCAATAAATTGGAGTATGGGGAGGATGAGGGCCAGATAATTCATTTCTTAAGGCAATGTGCTTTGATCCTACTTGGGCTTGTGGCCCTGTAGGCTCTCTTTTAATCTCTAACCATGCATTCCAGGAGGTTCAGGGCATGTGGTGCCAAAAATCCCTTACTGTGCATTTCCATGTCATACATACCTCCGGCCAACACCCCCACAGAGAATAAGTCAGGGTCCTGCCAGCACAGTGATCAAGTACATCATACATGGAGGGGAGCAAACTCTAGGAGGCATTCTGAGTGGGACCGGCTGACTTGGAGGAGTAAGATTCTGAGAGCGGGAAAAGAGCCCCAGAGCCGGCACTGTGGAAGTGATTCATGTGTACATGGCTTGGGGGGTGACTTCACCAGGAAGGTTGGCAAGGCCTGGTGAGAGCAGAGACTCCTGAGGGACCAAGGAGACTTTGTCTGACTCCTTAGGAGCTCTAACAGAGTTTGGGGTAAATCCTGAAAGGCTCCTGAATGACTTGGGAAATAGGAATGGTCTCATGGGCTTTGGGGACACACAGAAGGACCCAAACTGATCATTAGGGAGAACAGTAAGGTCTGAAAGGGATCCATGCTCCTGACTCCATGTAAGAGCTGACCACAGGCATGACAGGGGAGCTGCCAAGCCCTCCTCCTGAACAGATAAGGGAAGGCTGTGGCAGGAAGGTACTGAGGCCAAGTTTAGGGAAATTCTGTCAGTGTTGCTGTCAAGTTTGATGTTTATCCATTCAATATCTTTGAGAGGAACAGTAAACAAAACAAAACCACACACACACACACACACACACACACAAACCTCCTTTCCGGAAGTGGACACATTGCAGAGCATGGGCTAGATTTCAGTTACTACTTACTTGTTCCTGTGACCAGAGCCCTTTTTCAGTTCCTAATCTGCCAAACCACATGGAGAGGCCTTGCATGGAGTAAGCACTATAAAAACTAAATTTTCTTTTGATCAAAAGTTAATCTTGTGCTCATGCAGATAAGCATGATATTATTTAGTGGAAAGACCATAAGGATGGTATTTGTAGATAAAGACTGTCAACTAATAAGATCTACAAAGAGAATAAGAGACAATAGAGTTGATCTCACCAACTTCCAAATATGTCTAATAATGGGAATCACATTCTCCCAGTTTCTCTCCTAAGCTCAATCTCCTATAAAAATTGTTGCATGCTTGGGCAACCATGAATGTGTTAAGTATTTTCTCTATGCAACAGTTTCTTCATCTGTAAAATAGTGCCTACACGTGGAGCTATGGGAAGGATTAGAATGTCAATAGATGTAAAGCTTAAACTGGTTCTGGCATTTAATATTCATTTCAGTAGATATTAGATAGTTTCATTATTATTTGTATTACTCATGTATTAATGAGAAAGTTAAATGTGGATGGACCTGTAGAGCCGTCTGGGAAATATTTACCCAGAAAATCTTTTTCAAGTTGGGCCTTAGAAAATGTATAGAATTTCAATGGGCAGAGAAAATAATGGGAAGACATTCCAGACACTGGGAATAAAGGTGAAACGATAAGGCAATATTCCAGAATGATGGGCAGGGGGATCACAAGTTTGAACCCAGCTTGATCAAAATAAAAAAGGGCAGAGGATTTAGTTCAGTATGAAGGCCCTCATTTCAATCCCCAGAACTATGAAAAAAAAAAAAAAAAGGTAAGCAGACCTATTTAGCAGAAGCTAAACAGAATGTGTAGGAGGACAGAAGTTTAAATTGAGGGCACGTAATAAAGAGTACAGAATTCATTCTTACCTCTCTTATCAGCAATGAAAGTCAAAAGATTCTACTTGCAACTCCTTGTAATCTGGCTTAGGCCTTTCCCACTCTAGGAAATCTGTTTGCTCAAAAGTCTTCTAACACAGTGCTTCTAAAACTTTAAAGTACAAACCAGTGACCTGTGGTCTTCCTAAAATGAAGAGTCTGATAGAGTAGGTCTGAAGTGAGGCTGAGATCCTACATTTTTAACAAACTTCCAGGGGCTCCTTATGTCTCATCCATGGACCACACTTTGAGTACCAAGAATGACGTCTTCGAATCTCTGTCTTTATGTCATCTGCAGTGCTGGGCCTCGCTGATCAACCTAAAACTTTCACCATTGGATTCTATGACTCACCTGAATCTTATGCTATTACTTGAAACTAAAAACACAGACTAAATATTTACCAGATTTAATTTAATTTATTAATTTAATTTACTAAATATTTAACAGATTTCATTTACCAATGAAAGCACTGAACTTTAGGGAGATACACAAAGTAAAACAAATGGATTATAAAATTGTAGTAGGGATGTGCCTCCAAGATAGCAGGTGATAGTGTGGTACTCTAAAGGAAGACAAAGCAGCCTGGAAACTTGAGAAAATAAGTTGGTGGCCTGCCAGCTGAGCAATCAGGTATGTGATACAGATAAGAGAATGTGCTCTAGGAAGCATTCTGAGTGAGACTGGCAGACTCAAAGGGACATGAGTAAGATTCTGGGAGGCAGGAGAAGGGCCCTGGAGTTGACACTACGGAAGGGAATTCAGTGTGGACAGGACTTAGCGGTGACCTCATGAGGAAGCCTGAAAGGTGTTAGTGGCCAAAGGGAGAGTTTGGGGAGAATGACCACTTGAATGGGACTGAAAGGTTAAGAATATGGCCCATTCTATAAAAATCCAGTACATACTGATTTGTCATCCTTTTATTCCTCACATAAGACAAAGCCGTCACTGAAGCAAATCCATAAATAATACTACAGCTGCAAACACAAGGCTTGATTTTATATATATATTGTCCTACCACTTGTCAGGCATCGCTCTGTTTAGTCTTTTAAATGAAAATATTACAAACTGTCTTGCAATAAGAGATATTTATTGTAGAAGACACCTGTTGCCCCTCTCATGATATACTTAGTTTCTCTACTTCTCCCTGGCCTCCATCCACATGGAAACTGGCTACACTCCATTGGTGTGGAAGTGAGATCCCTGACAGTGCTGGATTATTCTGAGTTTATCCCTAGGATTCTGGATCAAAACTAAAGAAAACCAATCCGACTCTCACATTTTTCAAGGAAGCAAAGTCAAGAGCATGTATACTCAGAAGCTGTGTGGGCCCAGTTTCTGCCACATGGATTGAAGACTGTAAACAAGACTTCTCAGGACACTGGGAGAGCAGAGGGAATTAGCTCTACCTGTTAGGTTTGCACCTGACAACTTGTACTCTGCATATAAGCCAAGTTAAGCAAGGTTCAACCACGGTCTGGCCTGAGTCTTGGTAGACTCCTGTGATTTCTCCCAGTCAAAGGAGAGATAAGCCACCTGATGAGCCAGCTGAGAGGTAGCACCCCCCACCCCCATCTAGTGGAAGACTGCCACAAAACTGTTTTTCATCCATTTCCTCAATTTCAGTTAAACACAAGACTTTTCACCTCACTCCCACTGACATTACAGCTGCGGGCTTCAACATAAGTCTATAAAACTTCTGGGCTGTTGGACCTACCACTCATCATCTATCATTTAGCCTCTTCAATTCAGTATTGTCTAGGGTACTAGGAACACAGGGAACTGAAACTATGATGATTTGTTTTTGCTGTCTAAGTAATAATTGTTTGAATCCCTGTGGGCATGTTTACTCTGCTCCAGGCCAATCTCTGTAAGTGTGGCAATCCATCCTAACAGCAGTAGCCACCGCCCTGCTACTTCAGAGATGTCCAGCCTTTGAGGAAGACAAGAAGTAAGAGATGGAGAGAATTCAGTTCCTGAGTTCCTCCTCCATGCTCCAGCCCCTGATCCCAGCTTGTCACAGGGATGCATGCCAGACCTTGAATTCTATATGACATCCTGGTATCACTCCCCAGTTTATTTTTTTTATTAAAAGAACATTCCCTTTGGATACTTTTGACCTTTACAACCTAAAGATCACCTGATACACACTCAAAGGTGATACTAACCAGAACTCCAGTGACAGAAATTCAAATGCATTCCTCTTTTTATTAAAATTCTACCTCTTTTATGTATTGATTTCTTCCTGGTCCTTGATCTTGTATATGTAATAGGAACAATCTGCATTTATTACCGTTGCAATAACTATAAAGGTTTGTAAAATGCTTTTAACCAAGAAAATGTGAATTTTTCATTATGATGAAAGTATCAATAATAATTATCCTTTGTACTCCATTAGTACAAACCACAGACATCAACTATGCTACTATTTTAAATTTATTTAAATATCCTAATTTTCTATCTATATTACTTAAATTTTAAGACTATACGGTGAAATTATATATTATATCTATGCTAAATACTTATCCAACAAAACAGTGTAAGCTACAGTTTGATCCACTTTTAAAATCCTTTGAGTTCAGTTGTGCCTGATAAATATTATGATTATCTAAACCAGTGTACAGATGCTTACGTGTCATAACTTAGGATGTTAACCAAGTAGCTTCATTTTGACTCTGGACCAGCTGAGTTTTCTCTAATCAAGGTCACAGACTGGGAATCAAGACAGATATAGCCAGTCAAGCCCTGAACACTGTGGAATTCTACCAAAATGTGTGAATAAATTGGTGCAACTTCATCACCACTACTGGGAAACGACTTAAAAAGTAGGCAGTGTGTTTCCTGACATCATATTAGTGGATGGACAATGAACAATTACCTGTAAGACTGTCAACTATCATACTGATGAAATAGCATCTTTAGGAAAGTGTCCAGATTGTAAGCGATATATCAGGCTGAGTGTCAGACCCCTCAGATGAGAGTAGTTCATTACATAATAATTACTTATAATTTGTAATAATACCTTATAAAATTTCAAATCTGCTTGAAAATAAATTTTACTAGTCAAGACTAAGCATTAGACGTCTTCTAATCATTGTCTTAATAAGATTTATTAATGCTTCCATAACATAATTTATTAAAATAATTCACTTATAAAAATGGTGGTGATAAGCTAATTATGGTAGCTATTTAAATTATATAGCAATGCATCACAGTACGTGGGATTAAATTTTCAACCAAATTAGAGCTTATATTTTAAAATATCTTTGAAATTAGTCCACATAACATAATTTCATAGTAACTTTCTCCAGCTACATTTAAGTGATTATTTCCAAAATTGGCTTCTAGGGGTTTTTTCCCACAGCATAACTCTCCATAAATTAATGTGAGCCCACTCTATCAAAGGTGTTTATATGTGTTAACATATGCATTTAATTTTAATACACCTATTTATAGTGTGAATATATCCCCTAGCAAGCACAGTAAGTGGAGTCCTGGCGTAATACTTCTCTGAGAGGATTTTTGTTAACTTTCGCGTTAACTTGGAAGAAAGTGTCTACAACTGGAAGCAACCCTGAAGAAAGACAGAACAGAGGTCATTTTCAAGTAAAAGAGCCAGCAAACCAAAAAGGCTTCCTGAAAGTTGCAGAACTGGGTCCTCCCCTAGGAACACAGAAGGCCAGGAACCCGAGAGCGGCCGGAGCGGGAGCCGCGGCGACTTTATCCAGGGCACCGGGGCACCGGCACCCACCACCCGCTCCCGGCCTCCTTTGCTCTCGCGTCCCTGACTGTGGAGGAGGGCAGAAGCGCGGCCGGGAGGCTCGTTTGAGAAACTTAATGCTTTCGAGGATCGAGATGGGGAAATCGATTCGCCTCCGGCGGAACGGGGCGGCCTTACCAGCTGAACCACCGGCCAAGATCTGCCTTGAAGCCTCGCGCACTAAGCCGACGTCGGGGTTGGCGGACATCTTCGCAGCGGGAGGACAGGGGAGCGAGCTGAGCGCTTGAACCCCGGCCTGCGCAGCCTCTCCTGGTGGGGAGAAGCGGGGCTGGGTTGGTGCTCGGGCGGCTTGGTTCCCTGAGGGGCGGCGGGACAGGCACAGGCTCGCTGCGAGAGCGCCAGCAGACGGAACCTGCTCGCGCATTCGCGCCCCGGCTGGGCCCCCCTGATTGCCACAAAAGTCCTGGCGAGAAGCCTCGCGGATGGTTAGGTTGGCCGGCCCCAGAGGTTCTGTCTTGGTCTCCTAGATTGGCGCCCACTCGCTGCCCTATCAAGAGCCTCCTTGCAGAGTTCGTCTGGCTGGACGCCTTGCCTTTGATAACTCAAGTGAAGCGAACCCTTCCCTCCCGGGAGCTCCAAGGCTAGGACTGGAGGCAACCCTTGCCCTCCTGGCAGGCCAGAACACTGGGACTGATGAAGGGACAAATGAATACATTCCACAGGTTAGTTATCCTGGGATTGTAGGTTGTAGCCGAGCTAGTGTGGTAATTTACCAAGAAAATGGTTTTAAGGACATTTATCTCATACCTCATGAACTTGAGTTTTATTTATTAAAATACCCCACCCCCAGGAACTTATTACAAGTAAGTCTCTACTCGGGTCTAAGGTTCTAAAAGTGTAATACCCAGCCTCATTTATGAATCTGTTAGTAAAATTCATGGGCCCCACCCTCACCTGTTGAATCAGAATTACTGGGGTTAGGGTCCAGAATCCTGTGTTTTAACCAGTTCTCTGTTGAATGTTATGAGCTGAGCGTTGAGTTGACCTAAATAATCAAGAAATATTAAGAAACTTGTATATTCTCTATGAAACAATGATTTATACTAGCCCCTTAGGATAATTAGCAAAACAAAAATAATAATTTATACCAGAGTTTCAACCACAAGTTGCAATTTGCTATGTAGGAGAGACAAAAATATCTGCCACACAAGATAGGGAAATTTTAAAAAAATACCCACCACACCCCTAACAGGCAGGAGATGATAAGAATAAAACAGAGAATTGGGAGGCTGTGGAACCCTTACTGCCATTATTTCTAAAACATAGTATTTAATACTAAATATATTTTTTGTCATTAAAACTCCCATTTTTGAAGATCAAAAACTGTTGGATATGAGCAATTTAATATAGTTAATATGTATTGATTTTCCGTCAAATGTACAAAATAAAATCATTTGGCCAAGCTATTAAAATTAATTGCTTATTTCTTTGAGCTGTTAAAAGTTGGAGATAGTGATGATACCTGACTAGCAAAATTTATGGTGTCTGAGGATTAGAGAGATTTGCTATGTATTAGAACAGTCATGTGAAAGTGTTTCATATTTGATTAAAATTTGTTTGAAAATGTTTAATAGTTATCAGAAATTTTTGCTAATTATAAAAGCTTTGACCAATATCTTTCAGTCTATTAATTAAATATAAGGCCATAATTTATTAATTCACCAAATATTGAAAAACCATTACATAGTAGACAGAAAAACAAAATTTTAGAGCTCATAGAAAAGATTTCTCTCATTTTCCAGTGCAGAAACTGACTTTCAAAAAGACAGTAGGCGTGATAGTGGATCACCAGGAATTCCAGGATCCCTTTTGGTAATGGTGAAATTATAGAATTAAATGTTATCCACAGGCCAAGGAAAATTCATTCCGTCACTCAGAAACCTAAAATAATTAAATGCCCCCCAGATTCCTATTTCTATATGTAATGTTTTAAAAATTGGTCATAACTCTTTAATTCCTAATACTCAACCATAATTATACATTCATTCATTGAGAGCTTATTGTTAGCACTTTAAGTTGAGAATATTAACAGTAAAGACACCTCCCTCATTAGTCATAATCTAATGGTGGAGATCCTACCACCTTGCAGTGTTAGTAAATCTTTGCCTTCCCTTCATTATTTCAGGAAATACGGTACTTTCAGGTTAAGATTTAAAGGTTCCTTATTTACACTTCCATGAGTACTTTAACCTCTGGAAATTTTATCCTGAGTAGATGAATGTAAGTTTGCGCTCTTAGTGATCAAAAAAAAAATTGCTCCACTTGGACTAGAACAAATGTCTTGGAGTACAAAAAGCAAGGCCTAACATCACTTGAAATCCAGTCCCACACCTCTAGAATAGTTGAGTTGAGATAGGACTCAGGCATAATAATAACATTCTGGAGGTTGAGTGTCTGTATGTGTCAATACAATCAAGTACCTACTGTGCTAAGAACTCCAATTTTGGGATTTATCTTTTATCTGTATTTAAATTTACCCATGGCTCATACTAGAGTGCTATAAAGTTTAGCAATGGGAAACAATGGTAAAATTTTCTTGACTTATATCAGATTCCTGAGATTCAACTCATCACATTGTTCTATTATTTTTAAATAATGTTCCAGTGCCCTAAGAGAGCAAAACTTCTAAAGTATCAAGCTTATATTTTTAAAATTATTAACTTATTTAGCTGATTTTGGTTAAAGTTAATATAACTAAACTAATGACATTTGTTTGCAAAATAGCTAAAAACTGAAACTTCAGGAACCTTAAAATGCCTACTGAACTTAAATATCTGACAATTTCTTCAATGTGTTTTTAGAATAAATGTTCTGTATTGGGCATTGGATTGGCTACTGCACAGGTCAGAAATGGATACCATCAAAAATCCAGAAGATAGTAACTACTGTGAAAAATTGCACTGCAAAAAATTTAAAAATCTTAAAGAAATGGGCCAATTTCTAGATTCATATGAATTTCCAAAACTGAACCAAGAAGACATAAAAACTCTTAACAATCTAATAACAAGCAATGAAATTGAAGCAGTAATAATAAAAAATAAACTATCAATTAAGAAAAGGCCAGGACCTGATAGATTCATTGCTGAGTTCAAGACCTTTAAAGGGGTGGTACCACCAATATTCCTCAACCACTTCAATGAAAGTGAAAGTAAAGGAATTTTTCCAAAGTCATTTCTGTAAGTCAGCATCACTCTGATTCAAAAACCAGGCAGAAAACTACAGACCAATCTCTTTAATGAACATAAGATGCAAAAATTCTTATTAAGATACTGGCAAGTAGAACACAACAAATCATCAAAAGGATCATACACCATGACCAATAGGTTTTATCCTACGGTTGTAAGGATGGTTCAACATACGCAGATCAGTAACTGTAATATACCACATAACCAGAAGTAGGGACAAAAACCATGTGATCATATCAATAGATGTACAAAAGGCTTTTGACAATCCAACACTGATTCATGATTTTAAAAAAAAACAGGAAAAATACGTACAGAAGGACCTTATCACTATCTGGTAAAATCCATTTGTGAAAAACCAGTAGCCAATATCATAATAATAGAGGAAAACTGAAAAATTTCCTGTACAATCTGGAACAAGACAAGAATGCCATTATCACCACTCCTGTTCAACACACTGCTCAAAACATTAACCAGAGCAATCAAACAAAAACAAAAAGGGATATGTATAAGAACGGAATAAGTCAGTTATTATTTGCAGATGGCATGGCCTTCTACATAAAAGACTCAAATAATTCCACCAAAAGATTCCTAGAATTAACAACCAAATTCAGCAATGTAGGAGGCTACAAAATGAAAACACAAAAATCAATAACTTTCCTGTACAGCAATAATAAATTCGCTGAGAAAGAAATTAGAAAAACAACACTATTCACAATAACATCAAGAAAAATTAAATGCTTAATAAATTAAACTAACCAAGGAAGTCAAAGACCTCTACAATGAAAACTACAGTTCTCTGAAAAGGAAGATTGAAGAGGACCTCAGAAAATAAAAATATATCCCCTGTTCCTGGATAGGCAGAACCAGTATTATCAAAATTGCCATATTCCAAAATTGATACATAATTTTAGTGCAATTCCAATCAAATGCCAACAGCATTCCTCAGAGAACTAAGAGAAAGCAATCCTAAAATTCATCTGGAACCAGAAGAGACTCACTACCATTACCAATACTGGGCAGGAAGAGCAAGGCAGAAGCATCACAATACCTGACTTTCACTTATACTACAAGGGTACATTGATAATTATTGCATGGTATGGGACAAAAAGAGACCTGTGGGTCAAAAAAACAGAATAAAGGATGCAGAAAAAAAACACATTCAGGTATTTAATCTTTGACAAAGGGTCCAAAAACATACGCTGGAGGAAAGATAGTCTTTTTAGCAAATGTTGCTGGGAAAACTGGCTATCCATATGCAAAAAATTGAAGCTAGACCCCTATCTGTCACTATGTACTAAACCAAAATTAAAAAGAACCAAGGATCTAATTATTAAAACAAAAAAACCAATCTGCTAAAATATAAAATAGGTAAAACTCTTGAAATCATAGGTGTAGGCAAGTACTTTGTGAACAAAAATGTAATTGCACAAGAAATAACAGAGTCAACACATATGAATATAACAAATTTAAAATATTTTGCACAAGAAAGGAAACAACAGAATAAACAGATCATCTACAGAATGGAGAAAAATTTTGCTAGCTACAACTTGGACAGAGAACTAATATTTAGAATATATAAAGAGCTAAAAAAAAATTAGACTCCACAAAATAAAAGACCCAATCCAAAAAACTGAAATAATGAATAGAAACTTCTCAGAAGAATAAATACAATTGACCAATAAATACATAGTACATATTCTACTTTGCTTACATTAGAGAAATGCAAATTAAAACCACACTGAGCTTTCATCTGACTCCAGGAAGAATGGCAATCATGAAGAAATCAAACTATTACAAATGCTGGTGTAGCTACAGTGAAAAAGATACCCTCTTATATTGCTTGTGGGAATGTAAACTAGTAAAACCATTATGTAAATCATTCTAGATATTTCTCAAAAAACTAAACATAATTTCCATTCAATCCAGCTGCTCCCCTTCTAGTTATCTTTCCAGAAGAGTTAGAGACATATTACAATGATACATGTATATCAATATTTATAGCAGCACAATTTATAATAGCTAAATTTTGGAAGCAGCCTATATGTCCATTAACAGATGAGTGGATAAAGAAAATGTGTTACCTATACAAGGGAATACTACTCAGCAATAAAGATGGATAAATTTGAGATATTTGTAAGAAAACAGAAGTACCTTGAAAACATGTTAAGTAAAATCAATCAGACACACAATCTTAAATACCATATAGTTTCTCTCTTATGAGAAATCCAAAGTACAAATAAATTAGAGAGCAAATTAAAAGACTGATAAAAGTAAACAAGTAGATAGATCTTTTGCAAATATGAAGGGAACCAAGAAGCTAAAGGGGCGGGGGGCAGAGAAAGGAACAGAAAAATATTTAAGATGTGTCATGTACATGTACCAATTACCCATAATGAGTGTCCATTATGTATCGCAAACATCTACTAATTTTTAGAAATAGACAAATGGTAAATACTATCCCTAGGTAATTTTAGTTGGGAACAAGGACTCCATTGGCTTTGTTTTCCAGGCCATATGTCTTATGTTCTGGGAGAAAATTTGTCTACATTTTTCTTATGTCCTGAGACTTTGTGGGAGACTGATATTAAGGGTAGCAGAGTAGTTATTCTGGCAGAGGACATTTAAAGCAGCACAACATTGAGCCTGTGGTTCAGCTACTTTGGGGGTTTCAGTCATCTTTATAAGAAAAATCAAGCAGAGGGCCGGGGATTTAGCTCAGTGGTGCCGCCACCGTCTGCCTCACAAGTGCAAGCTCCTGAGTTTGATCCCTGGTACCAAAAAAAAAAAGCAAAAGTCAAGCATAAATATGTACAAAGTTATGAGTTTGGCCAGAAAGAAAGCTCTAGTAAAATCTACAAAGATGGAGCAGAGGAGTGTTTGGTTGCTAAAAGGATTAAAATTAAAATAATAACAACAAATTACTTTACAATAAGGCAATAGAAAAAATAGCTTAAGGGCACATGAGGAACCAGCTAAGCTCTACTCTTCCCAGGCTGATAATTGCAAAAGTTACTTTAAATTGAGAAGTGAACCCCAGGGCATAGTGCTCTTGAAGGGCCACCTCAGAAATTTGTTCCCTGGATTTTGTTCTTATTGCTCAACCGTCCAGCTGGTTTAACTGTCTTGCATAATCTTTGACCTTATTAAGTGACAACTACTCAATGACTATTAAGAAACTGAGAAACTATAAAAGTATTAAGAGCAATAAAAACAGCAGTCGTTTGATAGAGTGGACATCTTATTAGTCTAAGAGAGATCATTTCTATTTAAGAAGTTGGGCAAATACGACGCTAGAATACAGACCACTGTCAGGTTGAAAAAGCTTAATAAGAAATTTAGACTACTTCCTAGGCCAATGATGGTGAATCTTTTAGAGATGAGTGTCCAAGCTGCAACCCAAAACCCACTTATTTATCATAAAATGCCAACACTGCAATTAAATTTGAATATTGAGGTTTTAGTTTAGAAAAAACAACCCATGCTTTAACATCTTTTGTCTAAAAAAAAATAGCATACATGCCATAGGTTTGCCTCCACTGTTTTAGGATACATAGTGAATGGTAACTAGCAAGGGATTTTAATCAGGGGCTTAGCCTAAGCAGGATGAGATTTGTACACTGTAATTTATACTACTTCAATATTTTAAATCATATTTAAAATATGAAAATGGGCATATATTTCTAAGTACAGCATCAATAAAGACAAAATCAGAAGAAGCAGAGGCTTATCAAATATCAACAATAAGAAATATCTTTAAAATATTTTCAGGGAAAGATTTAAGAAGGTTTAGGCCTATCAAGAGAGACATGACAGGAAGAATCCAGAACTAAGGGTAATGCAGTGACTCAAACTGGGTATTAGTTCTGACTCTGCCATTACTAGCCTTTATTTAAAAAGTCAGACTCCTCAAGCCTTCAATTCTTCTGTTGCATACATATTTTCAAATTCTTATCTTGCTTGACCACTCAGTAGGATTCTATAGTTGACTATTCTTTCTTTGATATCTAGTATTTCCCATTTAAAATTTTTCTTCCTACCTTTTAACTGCTCTTTCCTTTGACTACTTTAAAGGGTCATCCTTCTCTTCCTGACCGTTAAGTGTTGGGAGTTCTAGTCCTATACTGTCTTTAGCTATTACTCAATAGAAATTCCTTTTGTCATTCACTTCCAAGGCTTTAATTATCTTGCATATACTGATTATTCTCACTTCCAATGTAGTTCTCTTTGCAGAACACCATAATATACTTATGTCTATTTCACATTTGGTATCACATTCAGTATGAAATGAGAATTCAGTACTGAAATGAGTACTAAAATGAGTATCATTTGAAATGAGTACTGAAATGAGTATTTCAGTACTGAAATGAGAATCTGTCTTTGAAGATTCTGTCTTTGAATCTCACTTCCCTGTCTACTTTCAGTATTGCTTTCTTATATTTATCTTGTTCTATATATGTGCCAGTTCTCCCAAAGTTAGAATTTTCTTCTTTCTCCCCAATTTTCCTGCTAGGGCCTCTAATATTTTTGATTTATTATCAGCAAACTCTTACATTTTTTATATTTTCTCAAGTGCTTCCTTTACTTTCTTGCCCTAATTAAAATGTGTTTCCCTCAATGATATTCATTTCACTATAACCCTTTTAAGTGAAGACTTTGTCTTCCACAGGCTTACACTCCACTGTCATTTCAAAACCATTTTTAATAAATATTTTTAAAGGACAAAAATTACATATACTTATCTATATGTTTTTTGAAATATTATTAGAGACAGCTAAGTTAGGTACAAATATTATAGGCAGTCATACAGGGCTAGGCCCTCAAGGGAATCAGTGCAGAGGATAAAAACACATTACAACTATGGTTACAGGTCCACTCATTCAAGGCCCAGGCTCAAGATAAAGATGGAATGACTAGGCCTACATACTTCCCCATAAACCATATGCTATAATCAGTATTACCTGTTCCAATAAAGTCTAGATAGGAATCAGTCACCTGGGTGGGTGACCAGAACCTCCTGACTCATCTCCTAAAAAGGTCCTTGTTCTTTCCATGTACACTGGCTATGAGACCTGCTTCCCCATTGGGTCAAAATGTGGCTACACTTGTAATCTTATTGGTTGATCATAATTTTGTCACACATTGTACCCTCCTTGTGATTTTGTACCCACCTTGTGCTTTTGTTCTATAAAACTTCCTTAGTAAAATCGAGTCTGCAGCACTCTATTTTCCGGGTCCCTTTCTGTTTCTCTCAGGCACTGTCTCTCTCAGGTGCTGCCTCTCTCTCTCTCAATAAATTTTTCCTACTCTTAACTTCTGATGTTCCTTAGAATTCATTCTTTGATTTTGGGGAACACAAACTCAGTGTATCTGGCACCTAGCAGGTTGTGAGTTGTATTATTTTCTACATATCATTTAGAAGTCCTATATCAATATGCCTACATAGTGGAGTGGTTAAATTGAGCTAATTAACACATTTCTTTTTTGCAGTGAGAACACTTAAAATCTACTCTTAGCAATGTTCAAGAATAACTATTTGCCATGTTATTGACCATTAACCAGTCATATTAACCATTAACCAAGGCTGAAAACATTTTTATTAACCATGTTATACAACAGATCTCTTAAATTTATTCCTCTTGCTAAACTGTAATCCTTTGCCTAGAATATCCCTAACTTCCCCAGTTGCTATTTATACTTAAAAAAAATCTTTTAAGTTTGTAACTTCAGACTACAACATTACTGTAACCCCATCTATTTACCTGAAATAAATTATATTGGATAATCATTAGGAATCCATCGCTGCAATATGAGGAAGTGTAAATAACTTCAGATTTTACCATATTTGTTAAGTTAACAAGTTAGCATGCCACAGTATCATAGATGTTTGCAGAAGACATGGGTTCTTTCTGGGTCAGAGATTAAAGGTTTTTATAACTCATGCCACAGCAGGCATCATAAGCTTGAGATTTTCATTGCTTCTACATGTTCCTTCCAAGTTCCATGGGCACAGTACAAATGGAGGCCCAAGTAGATGCTGCACACACAGTGGATTTGTATCAGAGCTAAGAAGACTCAAATGTATAGGGGATCTATTA
Source organism: Heterocephalus glaber (assembly GCF_053883595.1). NCBI lineage: Eukaryota > Metazoa > Chordata > Mammalia > Rodentia > Bathyergidae > Heterocephalus > Heterocephalus glaber. The sequence continues at coordinate 386,786 of NW_028258404.1, forward strand.
GCAAATCTGTCCCATCTTTGCCTCAGGGGAAGATATTATCTTTATTTTACCAGTCAAGAAACAGATTTGCCCTCTATACTAGGAAAACACATTAGCTTTCTTTTCCAAGGCTGTTTGTTGTACAGATATCCTTGAAAAGAAAGTCTGAACAAATCATGTCATAAGATAATAGAGATGTAAGGCACCGATAAACTTGTCTCCTAAAATATGGTCCCTCGTCTCCAATGATCTTTTCTTTACTTATTTTATAACTTCCATTTTATACATGAAACTTGTCATTGCTGCAGAATTGAAGAGACAGGATAGACCACTGGGAAGCAGAAGGGTTTTATTCTAGGTTTTAGGTATACACCCTCTTGGCGGACTTATGTCCAAAGGCCAAGCCAAGAACAAAGGAGAAGTTTTTTATATATATGTTGAGGGGATTGGTGCCAAATGGAACAAAGACACTGACAGTTTTATAGCTGAGCCTTGAAAAACAGATATCAGGAATTTTAGGATGTCATAAGACCCTGTTAACAGGAACGTGGTTGTCAACCTTGTCAGTACCAGGGCAAAGGTCAGCCTTAAGTACAGGAGATTCCTGAGGAACCAGTACATCACAGAACTCTGTTAGCAAGAATCTTGCTGTTTACCTTTTCTGAAGCAGAGCAGAGGTCAGCAACTGCAGGGAAGAAGAATCTAGGGGGACACTGCACAAAGCTGGGAAAGACTGCTTAAGGTTAAGGACAAACTAATTTTCTTTTAAGTTCTGGTTTATCATCAGCAGAGCAGCAGCATCTCTAAAATATTGATTTTATTTATTCAAATTTTGAACAGCACCCCTTATCCTTCAAAAATATTTTAGATTCTTCCTGCAACAAACAATTCTCCAGTCTTCTAATATTTGAAATCCATTCTTTGTTAGTACTTATCTATCTTACTTTCTTCCTTACATGGCAATAGAATCTAAGGTCCATCATTATAACTAATCTCTTAAAAAACTCCTTATATTCTATTCTTACCTCCTTCCATTGCTTTCCTGGAAACTTCACAATTTGGTTAAAACTCAGTTATCCCCTTCTTGTACCTACAGTAGACCTAACTACTGCTAGAGAAAATATCTGATATAATTTCTAAAAATTTCAAATTGCTACCTGGAAATATATAAATTTGCCTCATGAATTCACTTACCACTGTCTGAGATCACTATTTCATAACTTCACATGGAATAACAACCTGAATAACAACATACACACACACACAGAACCTCTAAAGATAATGAGTTTATTTGGAAGTAAGCAGAAGGATTATAATCTTGGATATACATGCCCTGGTATACCAATATATTAAAAAAGACTGAAGTAAAGGGAAACTTATAAAGGCAAAAGAAAGAAGTACATGTAATTTTTTGGGAAACAAATGGCCCAAGAGTGAAGACAGTGTATTAGGCAAGTGTTCTTGTAGATCTGACTAGGTGTTCCTATAACTCATGTAGCAAGGTGAAATTTGGAAAGTCCTTGGAAAAAGTTATAGGCACATGGGCATAAGGGAGTCCCATATAAGACACATGGGAGTCTTTGTAGTTTTTATCATAGGCATGTGTGTAGGAGGGCTCTTCTTCACAACTTGCTGGTTTTATTTCTCCATTTGTTTATTGTTTGACACAAGGAACTCCATTTTGATTCTAACAACTACAGAGGAGTGGCAAGAATGTTTTGAAACTAGATAGAAATGGTAGTTACAAACATTGTGAATGTACTAAATACCACTGAAATGTTCACTTTAAAATGGTTAATTTTATGTTATGCAAGTTTTGCTTCAGTGAACAATGAAAAATATCTATCCTGTCCCACAAGTTTGATTATCCCTTTCCGCGATGTCTTAATTATAACTGGTGATGTGAAATCCCATATCATCAGTTTCAACTTCTGACTGGATGAGGCTCATGAACACATAGATATGCTCTAATATCTTACATTTTAAATGACAAAAACAATAAAACATAGAACCCCCTCTTGATTACTTCTTATCCTCATCTGGAGAAGTTTTAAAAAATACCAAATGAATTAGAAGCTAGAGACAGAGCACTGGTTTGAGACGCTGGCTTACTGTGGCCACCTTATTGCTACCTGTTAGAAATGCTTTTAACTCCAAATAACAGAAAATCTAATTATATAATGCTAAAAATAAGGTTTTAATTTTTGTCTTTAATCTCATGTACAAGAAGTTAGGGGTTGGTAGTTCAAGGTTTGATGCTACAGCTAACTCTACCAATATTAGTAAGAACAAATCTTTTCCTTTATCATCAACATGGCATCCTCAGTATATTGGCTCTTTACCCTCCATCTTGATAACTGTTGGTTAAGATGTCTGTCAGTGTCAAGGTTTCACTCTAACATCCCAAACTGAAAGGGTACAGGCAAAAGCTTTCTCTTCATAAGGCTATTGTGGAAAGGTTGACATCCACTATAATACATCTCATTAGCCAGGACTGACTAATCTTTCTTTATGTAGCTTATTCAGGATATAGCATACGCTGTGAATTTTACCTTAAAAATGTATCTTGATTTGATCATTTCTACCTCTATTGCCACTATGCTAGTTTCAGCCATATTATGTTTTGCCTGAACTACTGAAGAAGCTATTTGAGTATTCTCTTGGCTTTTTTACTCTCTACTTATTATTCAGCATAATATTCTGAAAACAAAGTAGATCATGACTATGCCCTGTTGAAGAATCCTCCAATAGTTTCCAGCTGCATTTAGAACAAGTCAGGTCGGCGGGGGGGGGGGGGGGGGAGCGGGATTCAGCTCAGTGGTTTTGCTGCCTGTTGCACAAGTGCAAGGACCCGAGTTCAATCCCCGGTACTAAAAAAAAAAAAAAAAAAAAAAAAATCAAACTTATGGCCTTTTTTCAGAGATCTATAAAATTGGCACCTTTTATGTACTATTCTTGTACTCTTTTGCCCCTCATCTATTCTGATCCAAACACAATGGAAATTCGAACTTATTTTTTCTGAATACACCAAGGTAGATCAACCTCATGGATTTTTTGCATCAGATGAAATGAGAAACCACTATACATAGGAGAGGGTCTAAAACCTAAACCATTGGCAACAAATACTGGTGAGGCTGTGGAGCAATGAGAAATCTTGTTAATGGGTTATGAGAATGCAAAATGGTAGAGGCACTTTAGGAGAGGGTGAGACAAAACTAAACACACTCTTACCATATCAAGTGATTTGCACTCAGAGCCCCTATAGTATCAGCTTTACATTGTTTACCCCAAAAGAAATTCCATTTTCTTTATAACTTCACTCCTATCTTTCACCTTGTTAACTCCTATACCTATTTAAAAGATTCAGAGTTATCTCCTCCATATCTTTCTGATTCTGTTTTCCTCACACCCTAAACTTCCCTCCCTCAAGGCTATTTACCAGGCAACAGTTAGTAGAATCCAGAATGAAGAAATGTGTACATGTGAGGATTGAGGTGGTGAAAGTGGTGGAGGGGAGTAGGGAAAAATTTAACTATTAGAGTATGAAAAATTAGTGAAAGAGTAATAATGAATTAAATAAGTTGGAAAAAGGATTAGTGATAATTAGGGCTAGTGTTCAAACTCATAAAAAAAGAAAGAAGGAATAAAACAGGTTACTCAGAGAAAAAATGCAGTTCTTTACCTTGGAGACATTAAGAACTTCAACAATGGGCTTTAAAAATGAGGCCAAATGACAACTTACCCAATTAAAATATTAGTCATTTTTTTCTAAATTTCCCCTCCTAATTATTGGTTTCAATTTCCTCAATATTGTAGTCACTATCCCCTCTTATTTATTTCCTACTAAAGAAATTAACTTCCCCTCCTTTCTTTTACACATAACTTAATTTGGTTGTAAACCTTTACACAAGCTATTCTCCCTGATTGTAGTGCCCTTTCTGATTGGATTGTCTATTCTGGCAAACTACACAACTCATCTTTTTTGTCTTATCTATTTTTATTATACTTTGTGTCATAAATAGCTGATTAAAGACTGGTGTAAAACAAAAAAAGCGTTTCAAAGCTGAACCTGTAAACAACTCCTTCAGAGTACAGTCCACTCGTTGCCACACAAATAATAAATATTTTGTGATTATAACCTAGATTTTCAGCTAATTTCCATCCAGTTTTTTCATCTTTTTTTTCACTTACTGAGGTGTAAGTGCTTTCATTAACTTCACCGATAAACTTGGATATCTATCATCAATGTATGCCTATTCTTTGGGCATGTGCAAAACTTCCACATTTTTATAATTCATTACCCAGCAGTCCGAAGAGTACCTTGCACGTACCATGTGCTCAGTAAATACCTGGTGTCTAACAGATTAATAAGTAACAGGAGTTCAAGTGACATTTATAAAAGCAATATTCGACTGTGGAACAAGAAAATCACATTTGAGTTACTAGCAATTAATTAAACCAGGCTATTTTACTTCTATGCATATTCTTGGCTATTTCTTGTTTCAGCAGGGAACGGGGTAGACAAATTGAGGCGTTTTTGATTAATTCTGGAAGGCCTTTGAGAATTTACACATTATATACTGTAAGAATCCAAATATCCTTTCAGTACTTTGGTAAAAAAGTCACTAGCTTCAAGATCTTAGTCTTCTTTGGCTAGGATCAAGGAATCATTTTGCTCACTCACTCGTGTCCTTTTCAGCCACCCATCACCTCACCTCGCTACACGCCTCTGTCTTCCCCTGAGCCCTATTCCCTCTCACCTTGAAACCCCCCCCCCCACACAATTTCTATCACACCGAGTTCCACAAGTTACGTGGAGACTCACACGCTAAGATGAAGCCCACACGACGCGTTTCAAATCCCTCCTCCAACCAGATAAGGTTTTGCCTGGTCAATTTTCGCTCTTCTGGGATGCACCCGACGTCCCGGACCCAACAAGCACAGTTCGGTGCCCTCTCTTCCTCGGCTCCAGTGAGGACTTTCCAAATTCCCTCGCTCGCCTGGAGGCCCCGCCCCGCGCCACGGCCTTGCGCCTCGCGCGTGCCCGGAGCGCGCCGACTCTGCTCCCAGCGGGCCCTCACGCCTGGCGTACAGTAGCTCCCTTCCCGCTCGCGACCGCGCCCCGCCGCGCACCGTGTTTTGGGGACGCGCGCGCCCGCCAGAGGCTCCGAGCGGACGGCGATTGGCTAACGCGTTGCCGCCTCGGGCCTGAGAAACTCCTGGCCAGCTCGCAGAGTCCGCTCCCGGGGTGTTGGCAGGCGCGTCCCAGGTAAACCGGGAGGTGGGGGTTTTGGGCGACCGCAGGAACAGAGGAATGGGTACAAACCAGCCTCGGAATTTACGGCCGAACTTCCTTGGAGAAGCCGACAGGGCCGCACGGAATCTGCCCCAGCGAAGGCTGGCCTCGCTTGGCCATGGGTGACAGGCACCCTCGAAGGTCAGCGCCGTGGGGTCCTCAGGGGACCGACCGCTCTTTCTGGGCCTGGGTTTGGCATCGTCATCCGTTTGCTATTACAAGAGTTCAACAGCTGAACATTTGTTAAAAAGTGTAGGGTTTTGTTTGTTTTTCCCTTAAATCCCTGCGAGTTACAGGGTTCTAGTTCTGGCTCAAGCTCTGATCGACTTTGCGCCCTTGCAAGGCACTTGATCATTTTGTATTTCAGTTCTCACACTTGTGTGAGCAAGAATGCAGTGTTTCTTCTGTAGGCACACCGAGCCACGCCGTAGAAAGATACTGTTAGAAATGGTTTGGTTCACAACATCCCGGGGCCCGCATTTTTCTGACTGGAAGGCGACACCACCCTACAGTGTTTGCGGAGTACTTTAAACTCTGTGGATGGAAGGGGCTGGACAAACACAAGATAGCTGCACGATTAGACAAGGGTAGTAGAAACAAACAACTTTTCACGAGACCAGGTTTTTTGAAAAACTTCTTTGAACATTTTATGCAAGTTAAATCGCAGTGGTAGTAGTAACAGTGGTAGTATATTTCAAGGAGGTTTTTTTTTTTCTTTCATCGCCAGATAGCTTTAACATACTACCACAAGATACTGGGTTAGCAAAGTTTCTCCTTGGGATCACAGATGGAATGATCCTAAAGTGACAGTACATAATCATTGCATACTATGCATTAGTACCAATAAACTTAAAGCAAAGCTGACTTTTCTGACAGGTAATAGGAATTAAAAGAGAAGGAATGTTAGCACATTATGAAAGTGAAGGGGAAATGTACACAAATTTTCTTCAAGGTCACAGGGTTTATAGAAATCTTTCTCTTGTGTTAATTGAAAAGCATAACAGACATCGAGTAAAGTGTCTGAATCATATGGGTAGTACAATTCATTGAATTTTCACAGTGTGCATATGCCCGCATCAGTTCTGTAGATCAAGAAAGCACTTGAAAACACTGTATCCCGTAGGCCATTTTGTGCTGGCTTTCCAAAGGTAACAACTGTTATCTTGACTTATAATATTATAAATGACTTTTACCTATTGTTGACTTTACATTGAAGGAATCATATACAGATCTCTTTCTGGCTTTAGCTCAATATTGTATTTGTGAGATTTATGCCAGTTATGTAACAATAGTTTGTTAATTCTCGTTATTATAACTAGTATTTTGGCCATGAGCTTTAGTATTTGTAATTATTACCAATAGGGTTGCTATATATATTTTATAAATACTTTGGTGAGGGCCGGGCATTTAGCTCAGTGGTTTCACCGCCTGCTGCGCAAGCGCAAGAACCCAAGTTCAGTCCCCAGTACCAAAAAAAAAAGTCAATTATAAATACTTTGGTGAAATTATGCATACATTTCTGTTGGGTATATTCTACTAGTGAAATGGCTGTGTTACAGGCTATGCAAATATGTATTTATGGTATACACTATCATAAAGTGTTTCAAATTGGTTGTGTTAACTTGCACTTCCCTTAGCAGTGTATGAGAGTTGTGTTTCCTCCACATACTTGTAACGCTTCGTGTTATCTCTTTCATTTTAGCCACTCACATGTGTTTAGACTGATACCATGTTGGGGTTTCCCCTTAGCTTCCCTAATGACTAGTGTTATTGAACACCTCTTCAATTTTTATTGACCATTTGCATATCCTCTATTTCTGTAGGAGGGAGACAGTAAATTTAAGCAGTCCCTACTTTGTGGAGATTCTTTTAGCACAGTACTGTGCAAAGCTAGGACTACCAGTTTATTTTTAGGTTTCACAAGTGTAAAAGTCTATTGCATATTCTTCTTTCCTTTTCTCTTTAACTCCCTCTCACCATCTCTTTCCAGTCCTTAACAATGTGAAAACCATTCTTAACTCACAGGATGTACAGAAACAGAGGTAAAAAGTATAATGAACTTTTTTCAATACTTTGAGAGAGATACTGTCTTCTGAACTGTTTATCTTGAGATGGCTTGATTGAATTTTCATCTCTGATGGAATATTTGCATGATGTGGGAAGCAGTAGTCAGCGGCGTGGGCCCTGAAACAACTGTGATGCCCTTGCTCAGGATGGAGGTCCTCTCTCTTTTTAAATACCCACCTCCTCTCACTCTGGATTCCTGCTTTTTACTTAGTACCAACAAAAAGTTTTCTTGAATACTATCTCAGTTAACACTTTCAGCTAACACTTTCTATTTTTAGGTGGGTTATAGAAGTGAATTTAGTATATATTTAGATGGATATATATCAATATTAATGAGAGGCTTGGAGGTGATCTCCATCAACTTGGTACTTTCTTTGATATGGATAATTGAGTGTTTTAATTGTTAGCAAACACAGATTTAAGATAGGCCCCACTTTTTTCCACCAAGGAATTGCAGTCCTTAAGCTTTTCTTAACATAGAAATTCTGGATAAGATAATGTGTTGGGCAGCAATAGAAAACTAAGACATTGCTCTTATTTCAGAAAAATTTTAATGAAATGGTTTGTTATAAAGTTTTTAAATATACAGCTTCAAGCCGTTTGTATCACTTTATTCTTTTTTCTTTTGTTTTTGCTGTTCTCTTTTCTTTCTTAAAGAAACAGACTCTCTATGTTGTCCAGCCTACGCACCAACTTCCAGGCTCAAGTAGTCTTCCCAAGTATCTAGAAATACAGGGATGCACACTACTCCTGACCTGTATCACTTTAAATATGTTTGAGGATGTGTTGTTTTGTGTCCTGAAATGTTAGTATTTTAACCATCTAACCATAAATATCTTTTTAAAAATAAATTTCTTTTTCCATAGTTTTAATTGCTAGGTATTTGTTTTTATCTCTAAGCTGGCAACATAAAAAATGGTCTCTTTGAAAGGTTAGTTGGTTTGGTATTTCATAAAATGGATCACTGATGGGACAAATTACCGTAGAACTGCTTTTTACCATTGGCAAGAGGACCTCTAGTTCTGATGCAGTTAATATTGAAAGTATTTTCAATTTAGATTTTATACTGTTTGGGATATATAAGACCTGTAGCTACTTTTGTTATTTGCAGTTCTGCATTATGATGATTTGATTTATGTATAATTATTACCTTGAGAATTCCCTGGATTTGTGTTTTGAAAGCTACTCATAGACAATGGGGTTTATTTTACTGGAACTCTTACTTCTGAATCTTGCATTATTGTTTCTTATTGAAGCATACCAACCTCTCCTCTTCATAGTTTTTCCTGAGGATTTTGCTGCTATGGAACAAGTCTTGAAGAACTGAAAAAAATAAGTGAGTATGTAAATAAATGATATAAATCAATTAACTTTTTAAAACCTTTATTGTGAAATATAATACATGTAAAGAAAAATGTAAAACATACATGGTTTACTAGATAAATGGAAAGCACCCAAGTAACTACCATCAAAATATTTTTTATTTGAATGATCATTGCAACTTTTTAGTACTTGCTTTGCATATGGTTATTTTTTAAAAAATGTTCTGTGTGTGTGTGTGTGCGTGTGTGTGTGTGTGTGTGTGTATGCATGTATATGAGAGAGAGATTCTTCATGTGATGGGGCCAGTGTTTTATTTGTGTATGTTAAGTGAAGTTTGTTAACGTTGTTATCAAACTCCTAATGATTTATATGTGTGCGTATGTATGTATGTACATGCCTGTATGTGCTTGCAATGATAATTATTGACAATTTAAATCTCCCTTTGTAATTGTGGAATCTGTTTCAGACTGTAGTTCTGTCAGTGTTTTATGTATTTATTTTGAGGTCATATTCAAAATATATAACCTTAGGATCGATCTCTTTTATGGCTTGTATCTAGATGTCCCCCCAAAGCTCATGTGGTCATAGGTAGGGCTTTTTGGAAGTGGCTGCATCTAGGGTGTGTGATGCTGGAATTAAGGATGTGATGCTGGAATTAAGGATATAATGCTGGGATTAAAGATAACCTCACTCTGAGTGTGAAAGCAACCTACCCTAAGGGTGGACAGCCTGGATGGAATATAAGGGACAGAAACAGGGCTGCTGCTATGGCTTGTTTCTTGTTGCCTTCTGTCTGGCCTGCTTTCCCAATGACTTTCTCCTCTGCAATGCCCCTCTGCCACACCACCCTGCCTTGGAGACAGCTGACTATGGACCAAAACCTCTACAAACTGTGAGCTCAATAAACCTTTCCTCCTTTTACTGTGGGTGTTGGGTATTTTGTCTCAGCAATGAGAATAGTAACTAAGACATTCACGTTTCCTGTAAATCAAAACTTTTCTCTCCATTGTGGGTTACCCTCTTTTATCTCTAGTGATACTCTTTGTTTTCATTGTCATGTTTCCTGTTTTCTTTTTTACTCTTTTCCTTTTTCTGTTTCTTTCTTTTTTTTTTGGTACCAGGGATCAAACTCAGGACCTTGCACTTGTGAGGCGGGTGGCAGAACCACTGAGCTAAATCCCTGGCCCTCCATTTTCTGTTTTGATATAACTATATCAGTTTGCCTTTGGTTACTATATGGAGTTTAAAAAAAGAATTCCAGTGGGAGATTTTGGTCTTAAAATATGTGGTAATCTGGTCACTTCATTCCTTTATATATTATATTTTAGCATTCTTTTAATAGTTATCATAGAAACTAATATTTGTGTATGTAAAGTTTTCATATTTTGGAGACATTTTAATTTTTAAATGACATTGTTTTCATAAAATGGTAAATGTTTATTATAAACTTGTTTAGTCAATGTAGATAAATAAAAAGACGACAGTGAAACATACCCTGAATTCTACCACCTTAACCAAAACAAGTTTCATTAAAAATCAAGTGTACTGTATTTTTTTCTCTTCCTAAGAGTGTTCAGTTACAAAATAAAAGCCTGCTCATTGACATATATTTGTGAAAGTTGTTAACTCCAGGGATGAAAAAACATCCTAAATATTTTCAGAGAGAGAGAGAGAGAGAGAGAGATGGACAGGCAGACAGAGACAGACTGACTGAAAGAGAAAACCACCACAATGACCACAACTGAATATATTACATAAATGCTTTCTTTTTTTTTTTTAATTTTTTTTCCCTTGACACAGTGTCTGACAAACTTGTCTTGCTAAGTTGCCAGAGTTGGGCTCAAACTTGGTATCCACCTGCCATCACCTCCCAGAATGGAGCTGCCAGGGCTGGCCAGCATCCTTTTCCAAAAATTATTATTCATTAAGTTTATTGGTACATTTTAGGTATGCATTATGATCACATTCATCATTGGAAAATTGTACCTGTACATGATATACCTTGGCTCTTGTTTTTTCCCCATTCCCCTTCCCTCCTTTCCACTCCTCCACCCTTCCCTAATTACAAAAACTTTGTTTCTGTTTTTTTCTTCTTTTCTCAATTTTTTTCTTTCCCTTCTTTCCTTTCCCACTTTCCCCCTATTTCCTCTTCCCCTTTGGACCTTTTCTCCCTATTTCACATTGTCTGTTATACATTTTGGTCCCCATTTACACTTTCAGTTTCTCACACCAGAGAAACTATTTGGTATTTACACATGTGTGTCCTATTTATTTCACTTAAGAGTATGGCCTCAATGTGCATCCATTTAGCTATAAATATCTGTAGTTTATCATTCTTTATGGCTGAGTAGTACTCCATTTTATATAAAAAAAAGTATCTTCTTTATCCAGTCACCAGTCCATGGGCATTTGGGCTGTTTGCAAGATTTAAGTATTACCAACTTTAAACATGGATGCGCATGTATCAGTGTGGTATGATGCTTATAATTCTTTTTTTTTTTTTTTTGGTACCAGGGATCAAACTTGGGACCTTGGGCTTGCAAGGTAGGTGCCAGTACCACTGAGCTAAATCCCTGGCATGATGCTTGTAATTCTTTTGGGAAGATACTCAGTAGAGGAATAGCTGGGTAAAATGTGTCCTCTAATCCTAGTTTTTTGAGGACTCTCCATACTGATTTCCTCTTGATAGAATATTGGCTCCTAAAAGACAGTGTTGCAATGATTTCAGTTTTAAAGGACAAGACTTTTCAACTCCAAAGCCCATGTCTATTCAATAATCATTGAAGGCAGAACAAAGACATTTTTTTTTTGTACCTGGGATCGAACTTGGGACCTTGTTCTTGTGAGACAGGCGGCGGAACCACTGAGCTAAATACCCAGCCCAACAAAGATATTTTTAAGTAGAACATCTCAGGAGTTTCTTGAGTTATGGACTAGCAAAATAAAGAAGTGAAATAAGGCCTGGATTATAGGAAATGCTAAACCCAGCCCAGAAATACAGTGAAATGAGGGATGGCTGCTTTATGGCCAGCCCAGAAGTAATCTGTCCATATTAGAGATAAGCCTCCAGGAAAGGAGGTTTCCAGGAAATAAAGATGATTTAAGAAGTTTTATAATCTCTGGGCCTGAAGTTTTCTTTGTTGGAAAGTTTTTTGAAGTGTGAATTCAATTTGTTAGTAGATGAAAAATTGTACCGGCTTTGTGTCTCTAACTGAGTTAGCACGGATAGATTATTTTAAAGTTGTTTGTAATACAATTAGCCTCCCATTGCACCTGTATCTACAGTTTCAGCTTTCCTTGGTTAACTGCAGTCAGGAAATTTTAAACGGAAAAGTTCAGAAATCAACAGTTTATAAGTTTTGAATAACTTATACTATATTATTTTAATTTTTCAGTTAGTATTAGTTAATGTTAATCTCTTACTGTGCTCTTTTGGTGCCAGGGATTAAATGTAGCTCATTTTTAAATTAAAGTTTATCATGGGTATGTATGTATAGCAAAAAACACATACGAGGTTTAGTACTATCTGGTTTCAGGTTCCATTGGGAGTCTTGGAACGTGTCCTGTTCAGATAAGAGGGCTACTTATATTTTCTTATTTTTTCTCATTTTTAAATGTCTGTAGCATCTTTTGACATCCCTTTTCCCTCTTCATATTGGTAATTTTTGTCTTCTTTATTTGTAACTTTCCAAGAAGTTTAATTTTCATGCGTCTTTTCAAAGATCTAGCTTTTGTTTTCATTAATTTTGTGTGCTGATTTTTGCATTTTCCTTTTCACTGGTTTTTGTTATCATTTCCTTCCTTCTGGTTGATTTGGATTTTTTCCTCTTAATTTTTTTAAGGTAGAAGCTAAAATATTGATGAGAGATCTTTCTCCTTTTTCAGTAATACATTTACTATTACAGATTTCCCTCAAAGAACTGACCTAGCTGTATCCCCAAAATTTTGATGTATTGTTTCTGTTTTTATTTTATTCAAATATTTTATGATTTCCTTTTTGACTTTCTATTTGAACTATCTGTAATTTAGAGTTGCCCATGGATTTTACAAATATCTTTTATAACTAATTATGAGTTTATTTCTGTTGTAGTAAGATGTCACACTTTTTATGATTTTAGTTCTTATATATGTGCTGAGGTCTGTTTAAGGTCCAGAATAGGGTTTATTTTGGTAAGTACTCCATGTGCACTTGAAGAGATCATGTGTTCTGCCCTTGTTGGGTGGAATATTCCATAAATGTCTGTTAGGTCAAGTTGGTTGATATTAAAAAAAGCCAACTGGGCAATAGTTAAGGTAATAAGAACAGATTTTTATTCAGGAACTATTGCAATAGGAAAAAAGTGTCAGCATTGAGCCACACTCAAGTCTGAATAGAACAAGGACAAGTAAGACTTTACTTCGAAGGAGCAAGGTAGAGGTCAGTGGATGGAAAGAACATCAAGGGAAGGAGGGTTCTAGTTAAACCCACTGGACAGGATTCTTGCTGATGCCAGGCCAGGGTGATTGCTGGATGGGAGATGCTCTATAAACTGATTTATCAGGATTCTTGTTAAAACTAAACAATGCAAAGATCAACACTGAAGCCTACAGGTTGAGTTGAGGATTCATAGCAGCCTAATTAAGGTTTGGGCTTTGTTTCTGATAGATTAAGTCTTACGTAACCTAACTGATTTTCTGACTGCTTACTTTTCTGCTCACTGAGAGGTATAGTGAAGTTTCCATCTGTGGTTATGGACTTGTCTGTTTCTCTTCTCATCAGTTTTTACCTTAAGTATTTGATGCTCTACTGTTAAGGTCTTACATATTTGTGGTTTCTTATGTCTGAATAGTGAATCATACCCTTTAGTGTACTGTTTTAGTTTTGGTAATATTCTGTTTTACTCAGATATTAATGTGGCCACTCCTGCTTTGCTTTGATTAGTATTTACATGTTTTTTTTATTGTGCTCTGTTACCATAAGTAATACATAGTTAAGGAGAATTTGTGGGATATTTCCATTTTTATGTGCAATCTATTATTTGCTTATTTAATTTTTTATTTTTAAAATTAATTTTATTGGTACATTTAAGGTATACACTATAATGACATTCATCATTGGAAATTTGCACCTTTACATATTCCATCTTGGTTGTTATTTTTTTCCCATTCCCCTGCCCTCCCTTCAAACCCTCCACCCCGACCTATCTACGAAGACTTTGTTTTCATTTTTTTCTCTTTCTCATATTAATTCCATTCCCTTCTTTCTTTTCCCCTATCCCTCCCACTTCCCCCTCCCTTTTGCACCTTTTCTTCCTATTTCAAATTATCCTTATTTTAAATAATATTTTGATTTTAGGAAATATCCAGTGTGAACTAAGATCCTGTAATTTTATGTTAAGGCACAGGCACAAGGATATAAGTATTCATCACATTATTAGAAAACAATTTGCAGTATTATTTTCTTGGATAGAATTTGAATGTAATTTCTTACAGATATTTGCATATGAGTGTTAAAATGCTGTTTAGCATTGTCTGAACCATATGCATAAACCTAAATAAAATTTAAACACTTAAATTTCTTTCAATGAATTTTTTTCTGAAGTATGACAGACTTTTTAAAAGCAGTATGTCTTAAAACTAATGAATACTTTAATACTTTTATTATCTTCTAAAATTAATGTAAATTGAAGCCACTTTCTTAATTTATGTCGGACAGCTTACTGCCAGCATGGTAGCTTCAGATACTGTGTGTTATAGCTTATGATATCCCAAAGTAGAACATTTTATTCAGTGGCATGAGCTGGCACAGTGGGCAAGATTATTCTAATTCATCTGGGTAAGTGATCTGCAGCTTAGGAAGTACATGTACAAAAATGTGCTGTTAGAATTTCTTTCTGATTCTTCACTGGTAAAGTCTGAGTTTAGGATTTCAGCATCTTAATTTCTGCTATCTCTCTTGCATGCATGTTATTGATTTTGACCATATTTTAAATTAAAACCTCATATGCATCTTTAAATGCTCATGTATTATATGTTAATCATTTAAAATTATGATCTCATGTAAGAATGTTTCATCACATGATTACTAACAAGTTATGTAGCAATGTCTTGGTTATTCTCATGGCATATCCAAATTGTAGCAGAGATCCCAGTTTCCTCCATCTTGTGATACCATCATCATTGTGTGTCTTAGTCACTTTGTCATTGCTGGAACACTTACATGACACCCACAGTTTAAAGAGAAGTTTATTTTGCCTCACTTTTTAGTCCATAGTTGGCTGGCTCCAAGGAAGGACAGGATGGCAGAGGGGCATGGTGAAGGAAAAGCTACTCATTTCATGGTGGCTAGGAAGCAGTGTGAAGGAAGAAACCAGGGAAGGAAATGCACCCTTCCAGACCATGCTCCCAGTGACCTGCCTCTTCCAACCAGGCCCCACTTCCTAACATGACATTTAGCTATTGTGCCCCCATGATTCAGTTACCTTTCAGGAGACTTTCTGTGAGCACATGAGCCTTTAGGGAGACATGCTGGTGTAAACCATAATGCTATGTTAGCTCTTGGTCACTGTGACAAAATACCCTAAGATAAACAACTTAAAGGAGAAAGATTTATTTTGGTTCATGATTTTGGAGATTTCAGTCCGTGTTCTGCCAGCTCCATTGTTTTAGGCCTGTGGGAAGACAGAATCATCATAGTAGAAGGGTGTGGTAGTGGAAAGCTGCTTATTTCATGGCATCCAGGAAGCAGAGAGAGTGGAAAAACTAGAGAGGAAGGGGTCAGGTACTGATAGAGTTGATAGAGTTGGAGAGAGTCTGAAGGTCACATCTCCTTGATCACTCCCTTCACCTAGGCTGCACTTTCTGTTTCCACACCTCCCATGCCATCAATGTGTTAATCTACTGATAAAGTTATTATGCAGTCACTTCCCAAAAGTTCATCTACAACCTCGATTCCACTGTAACAATCACAGTTTTCAAAGTTGTTGAAGGAGGGAAAAAGAAGGACAATGGATCTTATCCATTGCCTTTAAGGTTGAATTCTGAAATTGCTTTGTGTTATGTCTGCTAATGCTGCTTTGGTTACAGCACAATGACCCAATGTGATGAAGCCTAGGAAATGGCATTTTCTTGGTTTCAGAGATGGGAACTGCTACAGTTATAATCCAACCGGTCTTGAAGTTTGGAAGGGGAGAGGGCAGAAGAGTAAATGATGGTTAGATCTCATCTCTTCATTACCCTGGTAAGATTTTTGCCCTGCCTTAACATTAATTTACAGCACTTGTCACTTGGACTGTGACTGCTGATGTATGTATTGATGGGCCAGACAAGAATTTTTCTAAGGCAACAAGGTGGTCATAAGAGTCAGAAATTTTTCTTTCATCTTTTTTTTTTTTTGGTACTGGGGATCGAACTCAGTGCCTTGCACTTGCCAGGCTGACTCGGAGCCACTGAGCTAAATCCCTGACCCACTTTCACCCATTCTTTTAGCATCCGTGGTATCTGCTCTTCACCCAAGACTTTAGTTTTCTTTTCCCTCAATTCTGTTTCAAGACCGCTTGAAGGTTTTGATTTGTTTCTT
The DNA here is from genome assembly GCF_053883595.1 of Heterocephalus glaber. Lineage (NCBI taxonomy): Eukaryota > Metazoa > Chordata > Mammalia > Rodentia > Bathyergidae > Heterocephalus > Heterocephalus glaber. The sequence goes on from NW_028258404.1 coordinate 403,009, forward strand.
GGGTCATTGATTCCTTTTGTAATTGTTCTGTGCTAATGCTGGCGGAGAGAGCCAGCAACGTTTTGTAATTCATTGTGTTAAGAGGAACTGGAAGCCTTCCTTATTTCTGAATAAAACTTCCTTAGGGAAAAAACTGCAACCTAGTATTAACTGAGAAAACAGTTTTGTTTCTTGTCCTTATAAATAGAAAATGCACTTTCTTCCTATGTTGTTGATCACAATAATTTTGATAAGCCAATTTTGATTATCTGGAAGTGACCCAGAGAATAGGAGAAAACTTTGTATTTGGTTACTTTGGCCAGAGATTGTTGCTTTAACAAGCATATTTTCCAACTACTGACACTATTCTCACCCTCTCTCTTCAGGTCAGAGTGAGGGTCTGAAATAATATAAAAATCACTTTTTCAAAACAAGTACATTGCTTCAAACTTTTTAGTGTTTAGTTAGCCTCTTAAGACACTCAAAAGCATATTAAAAACTAATTATTTGATTTTTTAAAAAAAGCACCCTGGCCATTAAAGAAAAGTTAGAAGGTTGGAAATGTTAATGTTTTGAAAATAAGCCATGAATTATATTGAAAATGTTAACATCAGGTAGTTTATTTAAACATATATATTACTCTTCTGTTAGGTACTGTGCCTAATGAACACTAGAAATAGAAACATGTGCATCATTAAATTCATAAACATTGTTAAAAGATTAAAGTATTAAAAGCTTATATTAATTTCAGAGTAATAGACTAATATTAATGAAATTATCTCAACAACACCAAGAAACTTAAGTTCTGTATTGAATTTATGTGCAGATATGGAATTCAAACTATTAGGAAGAGAAATATGTTTCTGCTAAGACTGATTAGTTGTTTATGCTGTTGATTGATTTTGTGGGCTTTTCGTGTGTGTGTTTCATTCTTCATTTTTTTTTACTGGTATATGTTTGTAGTACATAAACTTTACATTCATTTTGGGGGATTGTACATATGCATAGCATATCTTAATAATTTTCAATCCCCTCTTTCCAGTTTTGTACCCTACCCCCCCTTCTCCTGATCCTTTCCTCAGCTTCAAAACATCTGCCATTATTTTACTGTTTAGTTTATTTTTTGTATTTAGTATATTTCTTTTATGAGAGAAATCATGTGATGTTTAACCTTCTCACTTATTTCACTTACTAAGATGGTCTCAACTTTCAACCATTTTCCAACAAATGACTCAAATTTATCCTTTTTTATGGCTGAAAATAATTTCCAGATTACTGTGTCTTGCAATTCTCCAGAATTGATGGAGTAATAAAGACCTTCCACAGTATAGAGAATTTTAAAAGTTCATGACCATCAAAACAGCATTGGAGAAAAATACTCGAGAAAATCCTAAGCAGAGCTGAGTTCAGCATAATGCAGAAGTCTGTAGGAAAGCCCAGAGAGGAGCTACCTAGGCATGTGAGCTCTCGCCAGAGGCCCACCATTCCATCTGTGAGTGCCTGCAGATCCCAGGGAGTAGCTGTGTGACCCGGACCAGGGTGGCTGCAGACAGATCCTAGCCGGGGCTCTGCCCTGACCCCAAAGGCTCAGGCACACCTGCTCAAGCCAAAGGCCCACCCAGAAAGGGGCTGCATGGGCACATGGGCTTCAGCCAGAGGCTTAGCATACCATTGACCACAGCCAAGGAGCCACCTGGAGAAGAGCTGTACAGGCACACAAGCAATACCCAGAGGCTTGCCCCATGCCATTCATTAGTGTGAGGAGACCCTAGCCAAAGCCTGTGCAGACAACAGAAACTGGGGTACACAGCCCCCAAACAAAGGCCCTCCCAGACAATAGCTACATAGGGGTCCGAGCGAGAGGCACACCTAGATACCATCCCATGTGTGCTCAGGCCCCAACCAGAAGCCTGCCCAGACAACAGGTCAGCTCACGGAGCTAGAAGGCCACCACTCTGCACCCAGGAATTGGTGTACTGGTGAGCAGCAAAGTAAAGGCTGCTCAGTGGCTTGCTGAGAATTCAAGACCACTGGGTGCCACTGGGTGACTAAAAAGTCGCCTTAACAAAGACACAGCAGGCTGCATCTGTTGAAATGAAAAGACACGTAAATGAGCCCCCAAACCAGACTTCCAGATCATCTAAGGGAACCCCAAAGGGAAACAAGATGGAACAATCTGATACTCAGGCACCTGGACTCCCTGAACTGGCAATGAAAGGGGACCTGGAAAAAATGAAATCAGAAATAATTTCTCAAATAACAGCAGAGATTGTGCCCATAGTACAAGACATGATTAATGAATCTAGAGCAGACACAGATAAAACAATAGAGGATCTGAGGAACATGATGGAAACCCAACATAGGAGACAAATGGAATCCATAAAACAGAAGCAAACAGATTTCCAGGAGATTAAAAACTCCACTGAAACTTTACATAGCAGACTGAGCCAATGGGAGGATAGAATTTCAGATAATAGAAGATAGGATTGCATTTAGTGACCAGGAAAAGAAAAATTTCTTAAAAATAGTAAGGGAGCATGAGAAATCAATCCAGCAGCTGCTAGACGGTGCAAAGAAGAATAACATCAGAGTGATTGGAGTGAAGGAAGAAACAGGAGAGAGTGCAGATGACATAAAAAATCTCTTCACAGAAGTAATGGCAGAAAACTTCCCAGATAGGGGAGAACTTGACATGGAGATAAGTGAGGCATATAGGACTCCAACTAACGGTGATCAAAAAAAAAAAAAATCTACACATAGGCATATAATAGTTAAGATTCCAGAAATGCAACAGAAGAACAAAATTCTACAAGCAGTTAAAGAAAAGAAACAAATCACATATAACGGAAAGCCCATCAAAATCACAGAAGACTTCTCAACACAAACCCACAAGGTAAGAAGAGCATGACATGATGTATTTCAAGCCCTAAAGAAAAACAACCTCCAACCCAGATTGGTGTACCCTGCAAAACTACCTTTCAAAATTGATGGAGAAATAAGATACTTTCATGACAAAGAGCACCTTAGAAACTTTGCGAATACCAAACCAGCACTCCAAAAAATTTTAGACAATATACTAGGAAAAGACAATGAGGATCACAACCCCAGGAAGCCCTGCAGAATGAATCCATCAAGCACGACAAGAAATTAAACACAAAGGGGAAGAATCCAACAAAAAGAAAAAGTCATGACAAGGATGCGTCAATACATATCAATTATTACCATCAATGTTAATGGTCTCAATTCACTAATCAGAAGAAATAGACTGGCAGAATGGGTCAAGAAGCAAGATCCAACAATATGCTGCATACAGTAACCACACTTAATTCAAAAAGAAACTCATAGAGTGAAAATTAAAGGGTGGAAAACAATACTCCATGTGACAGGAACCCCCCAAAAAGCAGGAGTCACTATCCTCTTTACAGATCAAGTGGATTTCAAACTAACACTGATTAAGAGAGACAAAGAAGGACACTACCTCCTTGCAAAGGGAACAATCCAAGAGGAAGAGATGACAATCATAAATACATATGCACCAAACACTAGTGCGCCCAACTATATAAAACAAATACTAACGGACATGAAAAATCATGTAAGCACTAATACAATAGTAGTGGGGAACCATAATACTCCACTGTCACAAACAGATCAACTAGACAAAAAATAAACAACGGAATGCTAGAAGTCATTCAAACTCTTGAACAAATGAACTCAACAGATGTTTACAGAGTGTTCCACCCTAAAATATCAGAATACACATTCTTCTTTGCTTCACACGTGTCATTCTCTAAAATAGACCACATACTTGCTCATAGAACATGTTTAAGTAAGTGCAAAGGAATTGAAGTTATCCCCTGTATATTGTCAGACCATAGAGTGATGAAATTGGAGATCAATAGCAAAAGAAACCTCAAGAATTTCATAAAGACATGGAACCTATACAACACACTTCTGAATAATGAACGGTCACAGAGGAAATTAAGAAATCAGACAGTTCATACAACTAAACGACAATGCCAGTACAACATATTGCAATCTATGGGACAGAATGAAAGCAGTCTATGAGGGAAAGTCATAGCAGTATATACTCACATTAGGAAAACAGAGCGAGCCCAATTACACAACCTGATGCTCAACCTCAAGCTTGTAGAAAAGGAAGAGCAGGACAAACCCTAAGCCCATAGAAGGGAGGAAATTATAAAGATCAGGGCAGACATCAATGCAATGGAGACTAAGAGAATGACACAAAAACTCAATGAAGCCAAGAGTTGGTTCTTTGAAAGAATAAACAAAATTGACAAACCCTTAGCCAAACTTATCAAAAAAAGGAAAAAGGCCCAAATCGATGCAATTAGGAATAAAAAGGGTGAAATTACAACAGACACAGCAGAAATCCAGAGGATCATCAATACCTGTTTGAGAACCTATATGCCAATAACATGGAAAATACAGAAGAAATGGACAGATTCCTAGATACGTGTGAATTACCAAAGTTGGATGGAGATGACCTAAAAATCCTAAACAACGCAATATCAGTCAATGAAATTGAAAATGTAATTAAAAACTTACCAACTAAGGAAATGTCTGGTTCCTGGTGGCTTCACTGCAGAATTCTACAAGACATTTAGAGAGGAACTACTGCCACTACTGTTTAAACTCTTCAAGGAAATTGAAAGGGAAGCAATACTCCCAAATTCATTCCTGGAAGCAAGCATCACCTTGATCCCCAAAAGAGATCTCAATAATGAACATAGATACAAAAATCCTTAATAAGATACTGGCAAATAGAATGCAGACAATCATCAAGAAGATCATACACCCTGACCAAGTGGGATTTATCCCAGGGATGCAGGGATGGTTCAACATACACAAATCAATAAATGTAATGCACTCTATTAGTAGAACCAAGGACAAAAACCATATGAGTATTTCAATAGATGCAAAAAAGCATTTGACAAAATCCAACATACATTTATGATAAAAACCCTACAGAAAATTGGAATAGATGGACTCCACCTCAATCTGATAAAAGCCATTTATGAAAAACCAACAGCCAGTATCATACTAAATGGTCAAAACCTGAAATCCTTCACACTAAAATCAGGAACAAGACAAGGATGTCCGCTATCACCACTCCTGTTCAATATACTTTTGGAAACATTAGCCACAGCAATTAGACAAGAGAAAGAAATATAAGGAATGAAGATAGGAAAGGAAGAAGTCAAATTGTCATTATTTGCAGATGACATGATACTCTATATAGAAGACCCCAAGAACTCCACCAAAAGTCTTCTAGACTTAATAACCAAATTCAGTCAAGCAGCTGGTTACAAGGTCAACACACAAAAATCAATAGCTTTCCTCTACACTAATGACAGACTCACTGAGAGAGAAATAGGCAAATAATTCCTTTCACAATAGCATCCAAAAAACTGAAATACCTAGAAATCAATGTAAGAAAAGAAATCAAAGACCTCTACTTGAAAACTATTGCACTCTGAAAAAAGAGATTAAAGAGGATAGCAGAAAATGCAAAGACATCCTTTGCTCCTAGGTAGGAAGAATCAACATAGTGAAAATGGCCATACTTCCAAAACTGCTGTATAGATTCAATGCAATCCCAATTGAAATCCCAGCAGCATACTCCATGGACCTTGACAAAACAATCCAAAAATTCATTTGGAACAAGAAGAGACCTAGAATAGCAAAAACAAAACTAAGCAATAAAAAGAAGGTAGGGGGTATTGCAATCCCCAAATTGAAACTATACTACAAAGCTACTGTGATAAAAACAGCATAGTACTGGCAAAGAAACAGACCTGAGGACCAGTGGAAGAGATTAGAAGATGCAGAAACAACTCCAGACACTCTCAACCACCTCATCTTTGGCAAAGGAGCCAAACACACTCACTGGAGGAAAGATAGCCTCTTTCATAATTGGTGCTGAAAAAATTGGGTTTCAACTTGCCAAAGACTAAAACTAGACCTATATCTCTCACCATGCACTAAACTAAAATTGAAATGGATTAAAGATCTAAATATTGAAACAGAAATACTAAACAGGGTGGAAGAGAGGTTAGGAAGAACTCTTGAAGACACTTGTGTAGGAAAAGATTTTATGAACAAAACCTCAGTAGCCCGTGAACTAGCACAATCAACAAGTGGGATCTCTTCTTATTAAAAAGCTTCTGCACAGAAAGAGAAACTACCAACAGTGTAAAGAGACAAACCACAATGTAGGAAAAAATTTTCATCTGCTGTCCCTCAGACAAAGGTCTACTATCTAGAATCTATAAAAAACTTTAAAAAATCAGACCTCCCAAATTTGAAGATCCAATCCAAAAATGGGCATCTGAAATGAACAGACATTTCTCAGACAAAGAAATAGAAATAGCAAATAAACATATGAAAAAATGTTCAACATCACTGGTCGTTTGAGAGATGCAAATGAAAAGAACACTGAGATTCCACCTCACCCAGAAAGAATGGCTGCTATCATGAAATCAACCAATAACAAATGCTGGTGGGGCTGTGGGGAAAGAGGAACCCTACTCCACTGCTGGTGGGAGTGTAGACTGGTGCAAGCACTGTGGAAATCAGTATGGAGATACCTCAAAGAACTAGGACTGGAAGTCCCATTTGACCCGGCTGTTTCCCTCTGGGTATCTTCCCCAAAGAATTAAAAGAATCATACCACAGTGATATATGTTCACCCATGTTCATAGCAGCAGAATTTGTAATAGCCAAAACTTGGAAGCAGCCTAATTGCCCAGCAACTGTAGCCTGGATAAAGAAAATGTGGTTTTTAAATAAAATGGAGTATTACTCAGCCTTAAAGAACGAGAAACTAGAGATATGTGTAGCTAAATGGATCACATTCAGGCGATACTCTTAAGTGAAATAAATAGGACACATGAGTAAATACGGAATAGTTTCTCTACTGTGAGAAAGTGAAAGTGTAAATAAGGACTAAAAGGTATAATAGATAATGTGAAATAGGAAGAAAATGTACAAAGGGGAAGGGGAAATGCGAGGGATGGGGAAAAGAAAGAAGGGAATGGAATTAATATGAGAAAAAGAAAAAATGGAAACAAAGTCTTTGTAGATAGAGAGGGGTGGAGGGTTTGATGGGAGGGCAGGGGAATGGGGAAAAAATAAGAACCAAGATGGATTATGTAAAGGTGCAAATTTCCAATGATGAATGTCATTATATTGTATACCTTAAATGTACCAATATAATTAATAATAAAAGAAAAGAAAAATCCATAGGAAATACCTAATCTCACTGGGAAAGCAATTAAAGAGAAGAAACACAAGGCAATAATGACAGGCATCTATAAATATCTTTCAGTAACACTCAGTGTAAATGTTATCAATCAAAAGCCACAGACTGAAAGTTTAAATAAGTACTAAAAGGTATAATAGGTAATTTCAAATAGGAAGAAAAGAGGCGAAGGAGAAGTAGGAGGGGCAGGGGTAATGAAAGAAGGGAATGGAATTAATATGAGAAAATGATAAAATGGAAACAAAGTCTTTGTAAATAGGGAGGGATGGAGGAGTTGAAGGGAGGGCAGGGGAAAGGCAAAAAAATAAGAACCAAGAGAGATTATGTAAAGGTGCAAATTTCCAATGATGAATGTCATTATATTGTATACCTAAAATGTACCAATAAAATAAAATTTTTAAAAAGCCAAAGACTGGCAGAAAGGATCAAAAAACAAAATCCAACTTTATTTTGCCCACAAAAAACTTACTTCACACACACACACACACACACACACACACACACACACACTGAAATTGAAAGGATAGAAAACAATATTCCATGAAGCTGGAGCCCAAAAGAAAGCAGAAGTAGTCATTCTGATTTCTAGCAAAGTTGACTTCAGCGCAGTACTTCAAAGCAGAAGAAACAAAAAGTTCACTACATGTAGGTAAAGGGGACAATTCCCAAAGAAGACATAAGAATTCTAAGTATATATATGCACTAAATGACATTTTACGTAATTTCATTAAACAAAAACTACTTAATAGGATAGATTGACTCCCATATAATCATATTGGCTGATTTTAATATCCCACTCTCACAAATACAGTAGGTATGTCAAGCAGGTACAGAGTCAACAGAAATACCAGAGTTAAGTCATACCATAGAACAAATTGGTTTAAAAGATACCTATAGAGTATTGTTTCATCCATCAACACCAGAGTATACATTCTTGGCTCCCCATGGAATAGTCTCCCAAATAGACAATATTCAAAGCTGTAAACATCTCAATAAATACAAAAGAACTGATACATTCTCCTGCATCTTGTCAGATCACAGTAGAGCGAAACTAGAAACCAACAGCAAAAAACAAAGCAAAAACCCCACAGAAATACACGAACATATATATGTATTTGAATTATCAGTGGATCATAGAAGAAATCAAGGAAGAAATTTAAAAATTCCTAGAATCAAATGACACCAGAAATATAATATATGGATACAGTGAAAGCAGTTTTAAGAGGGAAGTTCATAATTTAGAGGTGTCTACAGTAGAAAAACAGAAAAATCCTAAATAAATATCCTTATGATGTCTCTCAAAGTCCTAGAAAAACAAAAACAATCTAAACCCCAAACTAGCAAAAGGAAAAAATTCAAAGATTACAATGTAAATAAATGAAATTGAGACTTAAAAAATAATACAAAGGATCAATGAATCAGAGTTGGTTCTTTTAAAAGATAAATAAAATTGCCCTTAGCTAAATTTACCAGGAGAAAGAGAAGAGCCACATCAAGGTAATTAGAAATGAAAAAGGTAAAAATTACAACAGACACTGTGGTAATCCAGGGGATCATAAGCAAATACCCCATGATCTCAGTTGTATGTGGAACCAGAAGAAATGAATGCTGGTTACCAGGTGCTGGTGCTGGTAGGGTAGGGTTATGTGAAGATTTGGTCAAAGGATACAAATTTTCAGTTAGGAATAAATTCAGTAGATGTATTGTCTATTGTTGCTGTCTATAGTTGACAATGTATTCTTGAAAATTGCTGAGGGAGTATATTTTAAGTGTTTCACCAGGAAAAAATATGAGAAGTTCATGAATATTTTACTTGACTCTAGTCATCCCACAATGTATAAATATATTTCAAAATATTTTACAGGATAAATTAATCAATTTTTGTCAATATAAAATACACATTTTAAAGTGGTCATTAAAAAGGGGACTTTTATTAATCTTTAAATCTGTTATGACAATTTTTTCATCAATTTCTTTTAAAATACAAGTTTTTATTATATGATTTATTAATGGAGAAAAGTCACTAAAAGTATTTAGAAACATTGTGTTTTTGTGTGTCTCCCTTGCTGTTGTTAGGGCCCTAGGAACTTTGAAGAGAACTATTGCATATGCTTGTTGAATATTGCTCCATATCTGTGTCTTCATGAAATAACTTCTGTGTATTTTATTTTACAGAGTTTTGCCTTTGAAAAATTAAATGGCACTATTTGTTTTACTGTGGGAAAATTTGTTAGATGTTGAGAAAATCCCATGTTCAGAAAGAAGTAGCACTATCAAATGAAAAATTCTGATCAGAATGTTGATTAGGATAAATGTGGGTAATTACATGCTATGAATGAAAAACCAGTCTTTGTAAAAGTCAGTTTTGTGAAATTTACTGCAACATTAATAAAAAGGACTGAAACAAGCTCTGGAAATGGTAGTCTATTTCTCCACTAGATGGGGCTGTTTTCTATGGTATTCCCATTACAAACAAGGCCATGTGTCTGAGATAACCTTAGATTAAATTTAAGTAAACCAATATATTAATACAAGTAAATATAATTGTATTCCTTATATATAAAAATGTTACCAATCCTCTGTGGGGAATGTGTACAGTTGAATATTTAGCAGAGTTGTTAAGTTTCTATTTGTGTATCCTTATACTTTCACTGAGTGCTTAAAGGACTAAAACATGTAAAACACTTTTCAGTATACAGTTGAAATTATATTACATGGCTTCCATTCAACAATTTGCAAAATGATTGAGTTTCTACATTTTTTTTTTTGGTATAAACATATTGACTGATTGCTATGGCATGCTTAATACCTGGGCTAGTAAATTGATCTCTTATAGATACTTCTGTGCCTACCAATTAAGTTGGTTTATATATTTGTCAAGTGTTGGTTGTGTTTATTGCCAGATCTGTTTAAACCAATTGTCTGTGATCATATTCATATAATTTAATAAAATTAAAACTAATGGAAATGTTATAAACAGCATTCTTGTGAAAAACAAGGTGAATATTTTGGAACATCAAGTAAAAGTAGATTGCTAAAACAAAAAAATACCAAATTAGATGCGAGGAGGCTATGAATAAGACTAGAAAGCTTTTACGCATCAGTATGGGACAGAAAGTGCATGAAATTCTGTAAGTTCTATACAAAAGATTGTTTTAATCTAAATTATATAAATTTAGGTATTGAGAAGAAAATAAATCTATATTAAAGATTACAAAGATACAGCCTACCAAATTACATAGCTTTTCAGTGTTGACTTTTAGTAAATATAATGGGTTTTTTAGATCTTATGATTTGTTGTTGTATGGTTTCTTTTTTCCCAAAACCTCTAGAAATTTAGCCCAGGTACTCTTGCCTCTTCAGGTATAACTACCACAGGATTTTTTTCTTTCCGATATGCAAGGAGAAGGCTTTAGTTTAGTAGTGTGTTCCTTTCCAATAGGAGTTTTTCCTTTCCCACCAGGATCCTATCAAAGCAAATTCATGTTTTAAAAGGTAGAAGATCCCTCCACTTCAACTTTTATGGAAAGAATACTGGTCTAGGAGTTAGAAGGTCTAGGTTTTATATCTAGTATCTAGAACAATAAATATTTGCTGGATAAATGAATGAATAGCTTTGGTGTTTATTAGTGGTGAGATTATAACTTGGTCCATTAACCTGTCTTATAGCTTTATGTATAAAAATGATATTTTATTAATTCACACATTTCTTGAGTATTATTAGTCAAGCACACCAATAAGAGGAAACAAGACTGCTTAATTGGAAGGGCTACGTAGGCAAATTAGTTGATATTTTAGATATATCATTAATAAAGGTCCATTTGGAATAATAATTTGACACATACTATCATTTAATAAATATCTTAAGCATCAACAGATTTATTTTCTCATGGGCCTCAATGCTTTTCTGGGGAGAGTGGTTGCAGTATGGAAAGCCTTTTTTTATTTCCCTATTTACTTGGCTATCTTCTAAGGTGCCACTTTCCTTCTAGTGTTTAATTAGTTCTTTATGTTAGGAGTTGACAGACTAAGCTGATGAAATAGTATACACATCCACTACACCAGAGAAGTTTTATATCTTCTTTCAAAAATATCTTAATCACAATAGAATTTGGCAGTTTTAAACTGGCCATGCAGTTTTAATGTTTGGCCTTTAGCCATAGTAGAATGATGTAGCAATATGATGATAGGCTCATCAACAGAACTAAATAAAAATCAAATTTATTTGATCTCCAGAATTAGAAATATTTTGGCAGCTTGATTTAAAATCCTCAACTGACAAGATTCTTTTGGAAAATGGACAAAAAAGAAGTAAATTTGGCCCTGCACAAATACACATGCAAGTAAATGTCTCCATCAATACATATAAGAAGGTAAAAATATCTGTTGGTAGAAGAGGAAACAATAGAATGGTAAAATTATGTTAAGATACTTATGAAAATATATAGTTGCAATTGACCTATCTTGAAGAGAAAAGTCTGATTACCTGTGGGATGGCTGAAACCCTGGTCATTGGGATATTACTGTTTCTCCTTCACGTGAAATACTGTAGAAAACTTTGCAAGACAATTATAAAAAGGTAACTGGAAAATACGTGGCAAGAAAATACTGGTAAAGAATAGGTAATGAGTGGTGAACAAAAAGTTAAAGCTGATCTATAATTTGGTTCTTCCATAATAAGGGAGTCTAAGGCAGCTCTAATCTTAACCAGAACTCCTTCTAAACTCTCATCTATTCAGTGGAATACTGAAGATTAAACCTAGACCCATATCTCTCACCATGCACTCAGTTAAAATAAAAACGGATCAAAGATCTAAATACTGAAACAATAAATCTGCTGGAAGATGAATAGGTAGACCTCTGGAAGACATAGGTGTAGGCAAAGACTTTATGAACAAAGCCCCAGTTGCACAGGAAATATTACAAAGAATCAGCATATTAAAAAGCTTTTGCACAGCTGAAGAAACCACCAACTGAGTGAAGAGACAACCCACAGAGTGAGAAAAATATTTTTGGCAGCTGTTCCTCAGAGGACTAATATCTAGAATAGTAAAGAACTAAAAAAATCAGAACCCCAAATTTAAAGACCCAATCCAGAAATGAGCATCTGAAATGAATAGACACTTCTCAGATGAAGAAGTACAAACAGCAAATAAATATATGAAAAAATGTTCAACATCACTGGTCATTCAAGAGATGCAGATGAAAACAACACTGAGATTCCATCTCACAACAGAAAGAGTGGCTATTATCAAGAAATCAACCAATAACAAAATGCTATTGAGGCTGTGGGTAAAAAGGAACCTTCTCCACAGTTGAAGTATAGATTAGTGCAACCACTGTGGAAATCAGTGTGCAGATTACTCAAAAAACTAAAACTAGAAGTTCCATTTGACCCAGCTATTCCCCTGCTTGGTGTCTTCCCAAAAAGAATTAAAAACATCATACCACAGTGATATTTGCACACTCATGTTTATAGCAGCACAATCTGTGATAGGTGAATAAAGATATGGTTTTTTTATACAATGGAGAAATACTCTAACACAAAGGATAAACGAGATATTTCTAGGTAAATGGATGCATCTTAAGACCATACTCTTAAGTGAAATAAATCAGACACACATGTTTATCACATTGTTTCTCTGGTGTGAGAAACCAAAAGGGTATAACAGATATTGGGAAATAGGAAGAACATGTTCAAATGGGAAGAACAATGAGGTAGAGGGAGGAGGAAAGGAAGGAAGGGAAAAGAAAGGTAAAAATGGAAAACAAAGCTTTTGTAAATAAGGAGAGGAAGAGGGGTTAAAGGGAAGGGAGGAGATTGAGGAAAAACTAATCAAGATGTATTATGTACAGCTATAAACTATGAATGTGATCATTAGATCATATCTAGATATTAGAGCATCTCTAAAGTATACTAATAAAATAATTTAAAAATTAATCAGTGGAGTAACTGATAGCTTTTCATTGTTGCTTATTTTTATCCTATAACCTGTATTTATGATAACTTTATATCATTATATATTATAGATCAGTAGATAGTAGATACAGTATACAAGAAAAGCAAGATTCCTTTGCCAAACCATTACCTATTCACTAATAAATAGAATTCACAGAAAATTACACAATTAAGTAATTAGTCTTTCTATACTTTTGTTATTAGTGCATGTTTGTAATACAAAATAATGATGTTCAGTTTTTAGTTTAATATAATCTCATTGTTAATTTCTTGTGCTTTTGGAATCATATCCAAAATGTCTGCCCAGACTAATAACCTGAAGTGTTTTCCCTGTTTTGTTCTGGTACTGTGATGGCGAACCTTTTAGAGCTTTAAGTGATAACAGACAGCTGGCTGTGAAACATGTGCTGTAAGCTCACCACCACTGTTCTAGTAGATTCGGCATTTTGTGTCTTATGTTTAAATCTTTGATGAATTTTGAATTGATTTTTATATATAGTGAGAGATAAGGGCCCATTTTTTTTTTGCATATGGATATGTAGTTTTCTCAGAAAAATTTCTTGAAGAGACTTGCCTTTCTCCAGTGTATGTTTTTGCTGCTTTTGTTTAAAATCAAGTGACTATAAATATATTAATTTCTTTTTAATTTTTTTGATACTAGGGATTGAACTTACAAATTTAGTTTTGGCTCTCTGTTCCTTTCCATTGGACTGTGTGTCTGTTTTTATGCCAGTATTGTTTATTTATTTATTTATTTGTACTATAACTTTGTAGTGTTTTGAAATCAGGTACTGTGAAGCCTTCAGTTTGTTCTTTTTGTTCAAGATTGCTTTGTCTATTTGAGATCTTTTGTAGTTACATGTAAACTTTAGGAATTTTTTTTTTTCTGTTTCTGTAAAGAATGTCATTGTCATTTTAGGAATTACACTGGATCTATAGATTGTTTTGGATAGTGTGGATATTCTAATAATATTAATTCTTTGGTGTGGTGTGTGTGTGTGTTTTCAGCTTTTTTCACCAGGGTTTTATCACTTTCATTGCACAGATCATTCACTCCTTAAATTTATTCCTACTTTATTTTGTAGCTACTGTGAATAGAATTACTTTCTTGATTTTTCCCCAGAATTTCATCATTATTATTATATAAAAAGCTACTGACTTTTGAGTATTGATTTTTGTATTGTGAAATCTTTTTTAATTTATTTACTTGATCTGGAACTTTTTGATGGAATCTTTAGTTTTTATAAATAAAATCATGTCATCTACAAACAGGGATAGTTTGACCTCCTCCTTTCCCCTTTTCTATTTGGATGCCTTTTATTTTTCTCTCCTGCCTTATCTCTCTGGCTAAGACTTCCAATACTACATTGAATAAGAGTGGCAAAGGGGGACATATTTGTATTGTTTCTGATCATAAAGAAAAGGATTTCAGCTTTTTCCCATGTATTATGATGTTGACTGTAGGTTTGTCATCTGCAATCTTTATTGTGTTAAGGTATGTTCCTTCTATACTTAATTTTAGGCTTTTTCATCATGAAGAGATGTTGAATTTTATCAAATGTTTTCCCACATCTATGGAAATATTCATATTTTTTCAGTGCAATAATTTGATTTGTTTATTAATGTACTTATGTTGACCCATCCTTGAATTCCTTGGATAAATCCCAGTTGCTCATAATGTATAATTTTTGATGTGCTGTTGACTTTGATTTGCCAGTATTTTGTTGACAGTTTTTGCATCTATATTCATTAGAGGTATTGATCTTTGTGTGTGTGTGTGTGTGTGTGTGTGTGTGTGTGTGCATGTGTGTGTGTTCTTATCTGGTTTAGGTATCAGACTAATGCTGACCTCATAGAATGAGTTTTGAAGAGTAACCTCCCTTTACATTCTGTGGAATAGATTGAGAATAATTGGTGTTAGGTCTCCTTTGAGGGTTTGGTAAAATTTAGCAGTGAAGCCATCTGGCCCTGGGCCTGTCTTTGTTGGGGAACATTTTGTTACTGATCCAATCTCTTTACTTGTCATTGGTCTGTTCAGGTTTTCTGTGTCCTCATGGTTCAGTTTTGATAGATCCAGACATTTATCCATTTCTTATAAGTTTTCCAAGTTCTTTGTATTTCTTTGGCATGAACTGTAGTGTCTCCTTTTTCATTTCTGATTTTAGTTTTGGGTGGATCTTCTTTCTTTTTTTCTGGTTAGTCTAGGTAATATTTAATTTTTATTTTTCAAAAAAAACAACACTGGTTTATTAACCTTTTGTATTTCTTTAACTCTTTTCTTTATTTCTGCTCTCATCTTGGTTATTTATTTACTTCTACTAATTTTCTGTTTGGGTTTTGACTTTCTACTTCCTTGACTGACATCTTTTGGTTGTTTATTTGAAAACAGTGTTTTAGATAAAGGCACATCACAATAAACCTTTTTCTGGGGACTACTTTTGCTGTATCCCACAGGTTTTAGTATGGTGTTTTCATTTGTTTCAAAAATTTAAATTTCCATTTTGATTTCTTCATTGACCCATTGGTTGTCTAAGAAATGATGTTTAATTTCCATTTATGTGTATAATATCAAAAGTTCCTTTTGTTGGTGATTTCTAGTTTTATTCCATTGTGGTCAGAGATGATATGTACTATGATTTCAACTTTTAAAAAATTTGTTGAAACTTCTTTTGTGTCCCAACCTTATGGTCTGTCCTGGAGAATGTTCATATGGTGATAAGAAGAATGCATATTCTGCAGATATTGTATGAAATGTCATGAAAATATGTTAGGTCCACTGTGTCGATAGTGGAGTTTAACCACAATTTTTCTGTGTTAATTTTTTGTCTGGATGACCTATCCATGGTGAAAGTGGGAGTTGAAGATCCCAACTATTATTATTCTGTTAGATTTTCTCTCTCCTCTTAGATGTAATAATTTTTGCATTGTATAGTTGCTCCAGCATTGGGTGCATATATATTTACAGTGGTACCTTGGTTCATGAACCTAATTCTTTCCATGATTCTGGTTGCAAACGGAATTGGACCAGAACTGAATCAAACTTCCCCATAAGGTCAACATTGAACCTAACCTTTGCCTATGATTCTGTTCTCATCCAGTTTGGTTTGCAACCAGAATTGTGGGAAGAATTAAGTTTTTGAACCAAGGCCCCATTTACAGTTGTTATTTTCTCTCATTGAATTGACCCTTTCATCATTATACAGGAACCTTCTTAGTTTCTTTTCACAGTATTATTTGATATAAATATAGGTACTTCTGCTCACTTTTGGTTTTGGTTTGAATGGTACATCTTTTTCCATCCCTTTATTTCATTATTATGTGCCTTTGTGGATGAAGTGAGTTTTTTGTAGGGACCATATCATTGAGTTTTATTTTTTGTCTATATATTTTAATTGGGGAATTAAATCTGTTTACATTCAAAGTTATTATTGATAAGTAAAGATATACTCCTATAATTTTATTCTTTTTCCTGGTTGTTTTGCATATCCTGTGTTTCTTTCTTTCTCCCTCCCTCTTTTTTTTTTTTTTTTTTGTGGTTTGGTAGTTTTCTGTATTGACAAGGTTTGAGTCTCTTCTCTTTTGTGTATCACCGCTACTAGTGAATTTTGTATTTTCTCAAGTTTTCATGATGATAATTACTGTCTTTTTGCATGTAGTGTAGGACTGCCTTAAGTATTTCTTATAATGCCGAATTGGGTGATGAGGAATTTCCTCAATGTTTTCATTTTGGAAAGACTTTTTCTCCTTTGTTTCATTTCATATCTTTTTTTTTTTTTTTTTTTTTTTTGGTACCAGGAATTGAACTCAGGACTTTGTGCTTGCAAGGCAGGCAGTGGAACCACTGAGCTAACTCCGTGGCCTTGTTTCATTTTGTATCTTTTTTTATGGGTATAAATATATCCTTGGTTGGCAGTTTTTTTTTTTTTCCTTTCAGAGCTTTGAATATATCACCCCATTCTCTCTTGGCCTATAAAGTTTCTAGTAAGAAATACACTGTTAGTCTAATGATAATTCCTTTATGTGTGACTTAACACTTTCCTTTTGCTTCTTTCAGAATTCTCTTCATTTTGTGCTTGTAACATTTTGACTATAATGTGCTTTGGAAAGAATCTTTTTTTTTTGGTACTGGGGATCAAACTCGGGACCTTGAGCTTGCGAGGCAGGCGGCAGAACCACTGAGCTAAATCCCCAGCCCAAGAATCTTCATTGTGTTTTTTCTTTTGTTCTTTTTCTCTTATTTCATAAGACCTTTTTTCAAGTTCAGAAATTCTTCTTCTGCTTAATCTAATCTGCTGTTGAGGTTTTCAACTATACTTTGCATTTCTCATTGGCTCTTTCTTAAGACCTCTGTCTCATTGTAGCTTTCTCTTTCAGATCATGAATTGTCTTCCTTGTATTTTCTGTCTTTATTCTCTTCTATGTAATTGTGTTACCTTAAAATCATTATTTTGAATGATTTTTGAATAGTTCATCAATTTGCTTTCTTTGGTCTGTTGCTAGAGAGTTTTTGAGTTCCTTTGGAGATATTGTGGTATTTTGTTTTTTTCATATATCTTGTGTCCTTACTTGCACATTTCTACATCTGGCAGATCAGTTGTCCTACCAGTTTTATAGGCTGGCTCTCGAAGTAAAAGACTTTCTCTTAGATAGTCTTTAGTTCCTGGTGGGTGCTTTAGTGTAGTGTCTGTGAAGCTTCAGCTGTAATCAACATCAGTGATATTTATAGGTGTGTCAGTGTCCTAGGATGCAGGGATTGCAGCTCTCTTAGAGTAGATTTGCTGTGCCTACCTGTGGGTATGGCACTGGTCAGTTTTCATGGGTTGTCTAGTGGTGAGGCCACCTTGGAGGGCCCATGCAGGTGATATATGGGTGACGTGATAGTGGAAGCATAGTTCCTCTCATTGTCAGAGGGCCCCACTTGGGCTATGCTGTACTTGTGGGCCCAGAAAGGGTACCTAGCAGTGTTTGAGGGATGTGTAAGTGATTTCATAAGGTGTCTGGTGGCAAACTTGCTTAGGGTGGACTTACCAGGTACAGCGACTGGGAAAGGCAGCCATTTGCTTCTCAAGGCCTTGTGGCCTGAGCATCTAGGAATGGCTACCCTGCTGCTCCTTAGGCCTAAGGAGGACATTGTAGAGGGACACTGTAGAAGGTCACTCAGCTGTGTACTGGGATTCCTGGAGCTCTGCAGGACAGAGTGTGCACCTACTTCATGGGGTCAAGACTGGGTGCATAGGTTTGCATGGCTGTTTCCAGGGCAGCAGAAATGTGAGTATGCCATTAAAATGTAGGCCCTGGTGAGCCCAGCTACCCACAGTGGGCTTCCCAGGCAAATCTTAGAGCCATGGAAGGTGGGTTGTGCAACCTGGTTGGTTAGCAGGGCTGAGCTAGCTGAGCTTTTGGGCTGCTTTACAGGACCCCAGGTAGGCAGAGTCTCCAGTAGTGCTGTGGGCAGGATTCTGACGTGGCTTGCACTCTTTGTCTGGAGCAATGTGGTGGTAGGCTAATGAAGCTCAGGGCCTGTGTGTTCTGCAGGCTTCTTCACCAGCAAGCACTCCAGGTATCTGTAGTATGAGTGGGGATTTTTGAGGGCTTCCTGCTTACTCTTTTCCTGCTAAACACCCTCTTGGTTCAGGGTCCATCTTTCCTGGCAGGACAGTAGATGCTGTCCACTTAGTTTTCTTATTTATAAGGCCACTGTTTACAATAGCTTTGCTACATTCTCACTGCACTCTAGCACTCTGCCTCAAACCCTCCAGTGACATAGCTGTTGTTCTTTATTCTGGGCCTTTCTTTTGAATGGAAGCATGGCAGACACCTCTGCTCAACCATCTTTTCTCCACTTGATGAATTCTTACAGCAGTAATTCCCAAATGATTTTTTATGATTCCCTTCTTGTGTTAGTTTTATGATACCCATGCTGCTTCTAAGCTACCCTTCTGTCTTATTCCATAGTAATTATGCATAATAAATGCTTTATATTTCATTAAGCACAGAAAACAGATTTGTGGTGATATGAAATCACTGAAAAGAATGTAATGAGAGCTAATGTTCTAAAGTAAACCTTCTTGACCTAGTAGTTCACACAATGTTCAATAGATGTCACTGTTTCTCTTAAAATTTTAAAATGTATAGTCCTGCGTTTGCTGTATTATTTGGGGATGCCTTTGCACACAATTTGGAAACCAAATATCTCAGACTCTTTTTGTTTCTTGGGTTTTTTGATTGTTATAAAAATACTTTTTGTTTCACATCTTTTTTATAATGCATATTGGTTGTTCAGGTTAATGAGTTTCATTTTAGCAGATTTGTACATTCATGTAACATACTTTGATAATTTTCTCCTTCCCATTATCCTCTCACCCCAACATATACTGTGGGTTTAAATGTGTATAATATAGTTTGTTTATATCCATCCCCCCATTACCTGCCCTTACATGTGATCCTCCTCCCCTTATCTCCTTCTTCTTGTCTAATAGTAGTCACTGTTCTACTTTTTTGTCAAATTTTTTAGATGACACATCTTTAGGAGAACATGAACTATTTGTCTTTCTGAGTCTGGCTTATTTCATCCCACATGATGATCTCTAAATCATGTAAATGGCAAAATGTCATTTTCTTTATGGCTGGCTAGTACTCCATTGCATGTATATACAACATTTTCTTTATCTATTCATAGGTGTTGGGCACCAAACTGGTTCTGTATCTTAGCATTTGTGATTTGTGCCACAATGTACAGGTGTATTGCAGGTACTCCTATAATATGCTGACTTTAATTTCTTCAGGTATATATCAAGAATGAGGCTTCTCTTTTTTTGAGACAGGGTCTCCCTATGTAGTTCAGGGTGGCCTCAGACCATGGTGAGCCTCCTGCCTCAGCCTCTCAAGTACTGGGATTACAGATGTGTACCACTACACTCAGCAAGGCCATTTTAAAGCATTATTATTTTCTCTGTGTCTATATGTGTATGTGCACATACAATAATTAAAATATTGTTTATTAATCACAAGGAAGGATCCATTGTTTTTTATTGTATCGTAAGATATACATAACATAAAAGGCAGAGGTTTTAAATCAAGGTAAATAGATGTTATTATCAAGATAATGGGTGAATGACTGAAGGCATTTCAGGGATCTTTGAGGCTGCCCCTCAAAGAGGGACACTTTCCTAGTAACAAAGTCACAATACCCAACACCCGCAGGTTTTGTAGAGGTTTTGGCCCATAGTTTGCTGGCTCCAAGGCAGGATAACATGACAGAGGGGCATTGCAGAGGAAAAGGTACTCACGTCACGTCAGCCCTGAAGCAGAGAGACCAAAGGGAGGAGCCAGGGAGGGAGTAATACCCTTCTAGACCACGCCCCCAGTGACCTGCCTCTTCTGACCTGGCCTCACCTCCTATAATAGCAAGTCAGCTGTAAGCCCCCATAATTCAGTCATCTTTCAGAAGTCCCACCTTTGAGCACATGAAGCTTTGGGAAGACATCTAGATACAAACCGTAACACCCTCTCATCATAGGTCTAGGGCTCTAGAAGTGCAGAATGATTTGGGGGAAGATGGAACTCTGCTCCCTGTGTTTGGGACAGTTCCTCTCAGCTGCCTTAGTCATAGCTCAAGTGAGTACAGGTACAGCTCAGGGAACCACTCTGAAGGACATAAAGGGTAAACCTTGACTTCTCTCATGGTATTAACTCTAGTCTTGCAGAGCATAAGAACTGTGGAGGCATGGTTTCTTTCACCTAGATTTCAGTTGTTGCAAACAGCCTAAACACCCAGACAGAGATTTGTTGCCAGGAAGGAGTCTCTGTAAAAAACCCCTGATGTAAGGGAAAATATAACTCCCAACCTGCTAGATGTTAGATGTGCTGAGTTCCTCTCCCCTGAAATTGAGGAATGAATTGCAAAGAACAAAGAAGGTAAGAGTAGGAAAGGTTTATTGAGAGATAACTCCTGAGAGACAGAAAAGGTCCTGGAAGTAGGTTGCCACCTTTGACCAGGGTAATTTATATAGCAAAGTCACAGTATGGGTACAACATAGGTCAAACTGTAATCAACCCATAGGATTACAAGTAGAACTACTTAGCTAATATTGGTCCAGTAGGGAAGCAGAGCACATAGCAAGGGTACATGAAAAGAACAAAGGCATTTTGGGGGAGGGATGGGTCCAGATGCTCTGGCCACTCACCTGGGCAACTGATGCCTGTGTGGACTTCCTGGACCAGATGGTGCTAATTGCAGTATAATTCCAAGTTACTGCTTATCCCTTAGGGAGGCATTTAGGTTTGGCCATTGCATCTTTCTCTTGAAGCCTGGGCTTCAGATGTGCCTTCAGCCATAATTCTAATGTCTTTATTTTTTCTGCTGACTTCCTTGAGAGCCCTTTGGATATATATTAATCTCTATCTAACTCAGCTGTCTATAATGCCCCTATCAGGGCATTGCTTAGTGGAAATGTGGTGTTGGAGGCTGAGCCTCTGCAGAGTCCCTGGCAGAGCAATGCCTAGTGGAGCCATGGGAAGGAGGCCAATGCAAAGAGTCACTGTGTACCTATGTAAAGTGGTAATGAAGATGTAGATCATCTAGATCTCTCTGATATTGCTGATAAGTATATGAAATAAAAGAATGTGGCAGTTTCTTATAAAAATTAGTATGATCAAGCAGTTCCTCCCTGGATATTTATCTAAGAGAATTGAAAACATTTGTCTGTAAAATAGCTTGTATCTTAGCACTCATTACTGCTTTATTCATAATAGCTCACAACTGGAAATAATCCAAATTTTTTTTGGTACCAGGAATTGAACTCGGGACCTTGCACTTGCGAGGCAGGCGGCAGAACCACTGAGCTACACCCCCAGCCCTCTGTATGTTTATTATCAGAAATATATAAGCAGATCGCAGTATATTTACAAAATAGAATAGAATACAACTGAACAATAGGAATGAAGAAACTAGTTTACAGAGAACATGAATGAATCTCAAAGACTTCATGCTGAATGAAAGAACTCAAATACAAAAGAATATTGTCAAGGGCCATTGAGCTAGAGAGCTTCTCTGCCAGGTGTCAGGGTAGCCAATTAAAATAATAAGCCAAAATGAGTTAACATTCAAGACTAATTATGATAGTAAAACCAAGAGGCTAAGCCTGAGAAACCTGCAATTCCATTGCTTCCTTGGAGCAGTGCATCTGGTTGAGAGGTAGATCGGCTTATCTCATTGCAGAGGGAGCACCAGAGCAAAGCAAGGCTGGAGGAGGGAAAAGGGGAAAGGTTAAAAGTAGAAGAGTGATGTTTACTAAGTCAGCCTGGAGAAAAGCATCTTCAAGGTACCCCTCAACCCTGGGCCTATCCCTCCAGCCCTACTCCATCCCTAAAGAGGTTAAGGAGGTTTAGGAAGAGATTCCTGAGGAAGAATTTAGCCAAGGCTCTATCTAGATAAAGAGGACTTCAAATAAAAGTGCCTCAGCTAGGAATGCAGCTGTGCATAAGAGCATGATTAGCCAGGGTTACCGAAGTCCTTGGCTGCAGCTGTCTTCATAGAGACCACCATAGGTTGGGTAGGCAGAGTCTGGTATGGAAAGGGAAGCTTCCTCCTCTGTGTCCTGCAAGGTAAAGCCTCTGTAACTGCCTGTGATTCAGCCTCAGAAATCACAAGTAGGTCTTTTGGTCAGGAGCTGCTCAGTTATGTACTACATGAATCCATTTATAGAGAACTCTTATAAGTAGCAACTAATTGCTCTAGTAAGAGAGTACAGATTAGTGATTGCCTCAGATTGGGAGTTGGGTGGATTTATTGTAAAGAAGCATGAAGGACACTTTTTAATGGGGGTGTTTCTTATACCATTATAAACAGTTTTCAAAATTCATAAGCCAGGGATTTAGCTCAGTGGTTCCGGTCCTGCCTCGGAACCACAAGGTCCCAAGTTCGATCCCTGGTACCAAAAAAAAAAAAAAAGAAAATTCATGAAATGTACACTCAAAATGAATGCATTTTTCACATAATGTAAGTTATATCACAAAGTTAATTATAAAAGTAAATAAAATTGGTTTAGTTGAATCCTAAGTGTAGTAGTAAAAATACTAATGTACTCAATTTTTAATTATAACTTGTGAACAGGATTGCAGTATGAAAGTAGCATGTGAACCTTTATGGTTGGGTACCTTTATGGTTGGGTACCTTTATGTGGTACAAATGGTTTTTATCCAAACAGCTGAAGAGAAAGTGACACTAGGAAGAATCATGATTGCTACCTAAAATTTGTTTTATTGAACTGATATTCTGTTCATATTCAATTCACTGTGTGTTTTTGTGTATATAGTTTACTGAGATTGAGTACATTCATATTGTTTTACAGCTATCATCACTGTCCACCTGCACAATGTTTTATTTGTCCATTTTTTTGTAATAATTGTGTTATTTTTACACTGTATTTTTGATCACACTAGAAAGTTGATAAAGACATTGTGTTCCATTATAAAAAATGAAGATTTTATATTATCTGCATAAAAATGAGTTGGCCTGTATAATCTTACAGTTTACTCTCTTCTCTTCCCTTCCCTAGTCTTCTCTCCTCTCCTCTCCCTCCTCCCCTCGCCCCTCCCCCCCATCTCTCTCTCCACAGTATTTTGCTGCGTAGTTCAATCTGGCCTTGAACTCATTATCTGGCCCAGACTCGACTTAAATTCCTTAAACTCCTGCTGATCTTCCTGCTTCAGCCTTGTGAATGCTAAGATTACAGGAACTGAGTATTGGGATTACATCTGTGTAGTTTACCCATTTCTTGATGAGTCAAATTTTTAAAAGGCTTGTTTTAAGAATCTTCTGGCCAGTCTTTGAAATGTACCTTCTTGTTTTTATATAGAATACTTATATTACTGCTTCTTAATTACTTCCTTCTCCAGTTTTATCTGAATCATTTACTTTCTGTTTTAGAAGATGGAAAGATTAGTCATGTTACAGGACAGAAAATTTTAAAAACACTAAGGCATTCTGAGAAGAAATAAAATTCATATGAGGAATTAAGAAAATTATAAAAGTATTCCAGGTGTTAGGACAGAAGTCAAGAACCATCTCCATACCATGGTTCAAGGTCATGATATTTTTGTTACAGTTGAAATCAGAGTAGTGTTACTAGTCTAGCTGCCATGGTCACAGCTGCATGTTACATCTAAAAGGCTTATACTAAACATTGAACTGCAGAGTCTCAGCCACTGGAAACACCGTCTGTACATAACATGCAGCACAGACGACCATTCTCCTTCCATATCTTGCTGGAGTACATCTACTTAGGAGAACCTATTTTGCAGCAGAACATGGCCTACAGAGAGACTGGGAAGTGGACTTTTTAGCTATTTATCTTTTCCAAGTAGAAGAATGAAATTTGAAAGGGCCAATTCAAGTAACTACCATAAAGATATAGCTTTGATATTCTACTACCAGTATGCACATGTTCACTTTCTGTTTTCACCTTCAACTATGCTTACATTGTGATTTTATTTAGAAAAATATATAGTGTTTATATTATGGTCATAAAAAATGTGTTCACAACAGGTACTTGTAGTGTAACTTGATTATGTTCTCTTGCCTTCTCCTCTGTTTAGCTTTTTATTGTCTTGTTTATTTTGTTGCTTAGTGTTCTGTGTACTTATGATTGAATCAACTCCAAACTAACATTCTACTCTCTTTTCAACCTCCTTTCCTGAATAAATTGCTCCTGGAGTTTTCTTAATACAGTATTTTTGGCTTTGAATTATTTCCCTGTGTGTCTGGTTATAGCTTTATTCTGTACTTTTCCTCACTATAAACTTGGGTATTACTTTTACCTCTTTTTTTGTGGTGGTCCCCAAGACCAGTATCTTCCTTTTTCTTGCTTTATTCCTTTGTTTTGGTGAAGTGTGTTCTCTACTAGCTAACTGAGAAAGAATGGAGACATGAGATGAGGTCAGTTTTTGCACCCTATTTATCTCTATGTAGAAACACTTTATGGAGCATTGCTCATCTGTAGTTTTCCTATACTCTTGAGTGCCATCATATGCTCTTAGCCATTGAGAACTAAGACTGCAGACTGTACTATATATCCTCTCATCCTTTAAAGATGGCTTTACATTCTGCCATTTATTTTAATATTTTGGCAATCAGTTTTGAGCAAGTTGGCTGATGGGAGGTATGCAAGTTATAAAAAGTGCAGAAATGGTATCATGCTGGATATTAACATGCAGTATATCTATGACTCCCTGTGCCTTCATTTAAAGGTTGATGAAACAGAGGATAATAGTAGACTTACAGTTCTTGAATATCTCTTGATATTATGCTAGGTATTAGGTGATTACTCTGTGGTTTGTAGCTAGTTAAACAATTTACATGTTGTCCGGCCTGGGATTTAGCTCAGTGGTTCCGGTGCCTGCCTCGCAAGCGCAAGGTCCTGAGTTCGATCCCCGGCAACCCCTCCCCCCACAAAAAACCACCACAATTTATATGTTGTCATAACTTTAGAGAGTTTGAAGAAAATGAAAGAACATGTGATGTTGTTTCTCATATTCATTTCCCAGGGCACATTTTCTACACCATTTGTAGTATAATTGTTTTGTTCCTCCATCTGTTTTCGGTTCTCTCCTTTAATCCTTTTGAGACATATGATACAGCTTTTTATTTTATCTTCCATGACTCTTCTGTATTTTCTAGCTCTATTACCTGGTGCTGCATTTTGGGAAATTTCCTTATTTCTTCTTCCAAATCATTAGTTCTATATTCCACTCTCCTATGGTTTTTAGCTTCATTATAGAACTTTACTTAAGTGAACATATTTCTCACTTCTATAATTTCTAAGTTGTTCTTTTAAAAAATCTGAGTATGTTTATTTAGTAAGTCTCTGCTTTTATTTAGTGGGTTGTGTTGCTTTACCTCTTTGGCAATTTAAGAAATTATGCCTGTTTTGAAGACTGATTTCAGATTGTTTTGCTGTCTCTAGTTTTTCAAGTGTGAATCCCCACCCCTGTTTTTATATGTCTATTCTATTTCTCCTTATATCAGATTGTTTCATGTATAGTTTTTTGGGTTATGATCTTATTTTAAAAAGAAATTATCTTATAAAGGACTCTAGTTTGTGACTTAAAAAAAAAAAAACGTGGCTGTACTCTATGATTATTAGACTACTAGTGAAGTTTATGTTAGTTGATTCATTTAATCACAGAATTAGATTTGCTACCCCACTCTGAAAAAGGCTTTGATTTTGACCTTAAATAAGTGTCTTTTTCACCTAACTTGGCAAGTGGCTGGTGTCTGGCCAAGATATTGTGCAGGTAGTTAGAGATACCCGATTGCTATTCAAAGAAGGGATAAGTTTGTATAGTTGAAATCCAACCCTTTAGCTTCTTGGTCTCCATATTTTCATGGACTACTTGGCTTAACTCCCACTTACTAACTCTTATGGGATGATTTTGATATATGGACATTTCCTTTCTTTCTTTTTTGAATTTTATCTTTTAAAAATATATTTTAAAATATTTTGGTCAGTATTATTTCAAAATTTGGAATAATAGGTTTCAGGGGATGTTCAACAAGTAGTTAGCTGTTTTAACTGTAGTGGGATTAAATTTGCATCCTTTGAATACAGAGTCAAAGAAGAATCAAACTGGATGCAGAACATGACCTATAACAAGTTATGATTTTTACTTTGTTGAAAAATTACATAGTTTTCTTTCACTGATATGAAGTTATTTTAAATAATATATTCTTTGTATTTGTGTATATATTTAATAAATTATTAAATTATTATTAACTTATGATAAATTTCACATTTTACCTAAATTTGTTCCTTTGTCTATAGACCTAGCACCTATTAATAAAATTAATAAAAGGTGCTGAAATTTTCAACATAAATGTATATCATGACCACTATTTCTGTTTATGATTCTTTTGTGAAGGTCACCACCTTCATTAGTTTAAATATATTATAGTTGTGCAAAGAATTATGACTGATCTATAAATGGGAAGCATCTGAATAAAAATAAATGTCCTTTAAAATAAAATTAGGAGATATTTCAGATTCATATAGTTATGACTCCAACAAATGATAAACTTGATTACTTATAGTACAGGTCAATAACAATAACTTGGAAGTTGCTTCAGGGTACAGCAGATGACCTGTGAACAACTTGGTAAGGAAAATGTTTGCTAACAGTGACGGAATGTACCTGCCCTGTTTCCCATATACACTAGATCATTGGTAAGAGCTTCAACAATTTCTTGAAGCTGAGAAATTACTAGTTTCAAAGAATTGTTACATCTAAGACCAGGGAATAATTATAAAGCATTGAAAAAGTACATATCCTTCATGTGACAATATTTTCTTTGCAGTGCCTCCATGCTGAAATGAAATTTGTATATTTTTCTCTTAATGATGTGCTGTATAAAACCCTTGTGATATAAATGTCTATATTACATATATTTATACAGTATATTCATTCATGAAAGATGTATATGGTGTATTGTATGTATGTGTACCAGGTATGACACTGTGGGGTTTTGATAACATTTTAATATAAAAAAGAAATGCTCATTGTTTGTTCTGTGAAAGAATTACTCAGTGAATTTTGCTAGGAAGTAAATCTTGTATATTCTCTTTTATTTTACAATGTACATATTTGACTCTTAATTTTGGGAGACTGCAAACATATACAAAAATAACATCTATGTACTCATCACCTAGCCGCAACATTATCTTTATGGCTCATATTGGCTAATCTTGCTTTAACTACATCCCCATATTCTTCTGCCTGTTTTGTGAACCCTCCTCTTTTCTCCCTGATCCCAATTCATCCCTGAGGAAAATACTTATTAGTGGTTCATTCATTGGAGGCATATAATGTTTGATATTTTGGTAATATTTTAAATATTTATTTCAGGTTTAAGTTCAGTTTTTGATTTCTCTTCATTTTATATGCAGTTTATGGAAGATTTTCTTGTAGAATTAATAGTGTAAAATGTCAAGTTATTCACAGTCATTTTACAGTAATGATTATATTATATAAAGTATACATATCAGAGATGCAGTTTTCTCAGACATTCTTTTTTAAAATGAAAAATCATTAACATCACTTGGAAAATGTATTTTAAAAATAGCATACAATCTGGAATGCTGTGTGATATTATATTACTATATTGTATGTAATATTTTAAAATTTAGCTAATTTTCCATTTTGAGATTTTTAAAAATACATCTTTTAAAAGTGTATCTTTTAATTCAGAGTTAATTGAACATATACTTCTAGATCCTATAAAACATTATAGTTTGGTAAAAAGGAGTATAATACTTAAATGTAATTTATGGTTGAAATTCCCTTTTAAATTTAAGTTTTAAGAAGAATAAAAGTATTGTTTCTTCAAGAAAATTTCTCTATATAATTTGGCTTCTCTTTTTCTTTTCATGATGCCTTTTTATTCTACATTAACTATGGGATATCTATTTTAGGATCATGTTCTTATTGTGTACTTTTTATTAATGAAAACATTTATCAAGAATGACTCAAGAAGTTACTTGAGCTTTATAGTTTCTTAGAAAATGAACAGCGTTGGCTGTGACTTTCTTGATAGTGGACAAGAAATTCAAGCCATAAGTCAAATATTTATTTTACTATATTTAAAGACTTGATTTCTAGTAATTATATACTATGACCTAAAAGATGTCTTTAATATTATAATTTTAAAAAATGAAATACATTGTTTACATCCACCATTACCCATTGGGAATAATCTTGGCAAATTGCATAGCTAAATGATGTCAATTCTGAAATTGTTATTCAGTGTTCAAAACTCAAAGCTTAATGTTATTAGTTATTAGAATATACTTATTCTCAAATGTATGCCTCTATTTTACATCTTTTTGTTAATATTAAACAGAATTTATAGAAAATTATTAAATTGATTGTTTCAGTTAGACAAAATCTAGTACCACAGTACTATATATGATAAATACTTTATATGATTATTTTTACTTTAGAAAGACATTTTCTGCTAGCCATTGTTTTTATTTGATTTCAAGTGGCTGCTCTTCACAACAGAGAGATTTTACTTGCTCTAATGCTTTTTTTTTTTTAAAACCTTTGATTTGCCAAGAACTTCAGTTAGTTAGGTGGAAATGTAAGCTTGTGTGTGCAGGAGTTTGTCATTACATCAGAACCTGGCACCCATATGAATCTTAAGAAACCAGGCTATTTATTCCCTTGAGAAACTGTTCTATAAGATGACTGTTTTTATATTCTGTTCTGTGCTAGATTAAAAGTGATTTAGTTTAGTTTGGGTTAGGGTAAAGCATTTCAAGATATTTTATAAAATCCTGATATATGATCAGCCTTCTGGAAATAATGGTAACTTTAAAGTTTTACTTGTTTTTTAACCAGTAAGGTGTGTCACACCATGTCCATTCTCGTGTCATTCGCAGTTCACATACAAGACTATTACACTATTCAAAATGATATATTATTTTGCTTTCCAAATTTTGAAAATGCGAAGCCATATATATGAAATGCCAGATACTTATTTCTCTTAATTTGATGTCATTTTGTGATTGTATTAGGAATCTCAAGAGAACATAATGAGAGAGAGAGAGAGAGAGAGAGAGAGAGAGAGAGAGAGAGATTGATTTACTCTAAAGGAGTAGCTCATGCAGTTGTAGAGGCTGACAAGTGATTAGTCCCAAGATCTATAGTCAGCAAGCTGGATGACCTTGTGGAGCTGATATACTTCTGTAACAAAGTCTGAAAACCTGAGAACCTGGAGAGGTGAGGTTATAGTTCCACTCAGGACTGGCAGGCTTAGTCCAAAAAGAGAGTGAGGCCAGGAAAGAACTGACTTTGCAACCCAAGGCAGTTAGGCTAGGTAAGTTCTCTCTTATGTTCTAGAGGTAAGTCTTTTTATTGTGTTCGGGCCTTCAGCTGACTGACTGGCCCAGTCACATTAGGAAGGGTCGTCCACTTTTGCCTAGTCTGTTGACTCAAGTGTTAATCTTATCCAGAAACACCTTCAGGATATAGCTAGAATAATGCTTGACCAGTAGTAGCTGTGTACCTGTGACCCAGTGAAGTTGATACATAAAATTATCTATTACAATGACTCTCAGTGATGGAAAAAAGTTGTTTTTGATAGTAATTTCATGATTACTAAAGCATGTACCAAAAAGGAATTATTTGTAACATAGATAAAATAGTAATATTATTTTCATTATACATTTTAAACTTTATACTCCTGAACTCTGACACTATTACAGATAGTCCCTAACTGAACTAAGAAATGTAGTTTCAAGAAAATTTGCTTAATTTTCAGAAACTCTTTCATACATTTTGAACTTCTTTATTCCTGAAACTTTTTTGGCATAATTTTAGTGTGCTTTGAGCTTTTCACTCTACTTAGACCAAGCAAACAAGGAAACAACCCTAAAAGAGTGTAATTGTAAAAAGTTATTTAGGAAATAATACTTATCCAAAGTTTTAAGAGAGTCACAAAAATCACTTACTTTTTTTTCATTTTAATTCTCATTTGTAATGTGACATCTTTAGGATTTCTTCTTGAATTTTCTAAGGTTATAATTATTAAAAGTAATACACTATGGAAATCAGTATGGAGATACCTCAAAGAACTAGGACTGGAAGTCTCATTTGACCCAGCTATTCCCCTGCTGGGTATCTTCCCCAAAGAATTAAAAGAATCATACCACAGCGATATATGTGCACCCATGTTCATAGCCGCACAATTTGTAATAGCTAAAACTTGGAAGCAACCCAAATGCCCATCAACTGCAATAAAGAAAACGTGTTTTTTAAAAATAAAATGGAGTACTACTCAGCCATAAAAAACGAGAAATTGGAGACATTTATAGCTAAATGGATGCGCATTGAGGCGATACTCTTAAGTGAAATAAATAGGACATGCGTGTGT
The DNA here is from genome assembly GCF_053883595.1 of Heterocephalus glaber. Taxonomy (NCBI): domain Eukaryota; kingdom Metazoa; phylum Chordata; class Mammalia; order Rodentia; family Bathyergidae; genus Heterocephalus; species Heterocephalus glaber. Next base: position 434,161 of record NW_028258404.1, read on the forward strand.
AAATACCGAATAGTTTCTCAAGTGTGAGAAATTGAAAGTATAAATAAGGACTAAAAGGTATAATAGATAATGTGAAATAGGAAGAAAAGGGACAAAGGGAAAAGGGAAGTAGGAGGGGTAGGGGAAAGGAAAAGGGAATGGAATTAATATGAGAAAAAGAAAAAATGGAAACAAAATCTTTGTAAATAGGGAGGGATGGAGGGGTTGAAGGAAGGGCAGGGGAAGGGGGAAAAATAAGAACCAAGAGAGATTATGCAAAGGTGCAAATTTCCAATGATGAATGTCTCTTTATTGTATACCTAAAATGTACCAATGAGTAAAATGAATAATTGATAATGCGAAATAGGAAGAAAAGGTCCAAAGGGGTAGGGGAAGTGGGAGGGGTAGGGGAGATTAAAGAAGGGAAAGGAAAAATTATGAGAAATGGAAAAAATGAAACAAAGTCTTTGTAAATAGGGAAGGGTGGAGGGGGTGAAGGGAGGGCAGGGAATAGGGAAAAATCAGAACCAAGATACATCATGTGAAGGTACAAGTTCCCAATGATGAATGTAACTGTATTATTGTACTCCAAAAATGTACCAATAAAAGAATTTAAGGGAAAAAAAAGTAATACAGGCACCAGGCACGTGGTAAAAAAAATACATATAGATATTACATGAAAGATAAATGTTTCTTTTCCTTATTTTCTGTCTACTTACCCCAACTCTAAGGCTTTTTCTCCTTTTTTTTTGAGACAGGGTTTCACTGTATAGTTCCGTCTGGCCTTGATCTCACAATGTAACCCTGAGTGGCCTCGAACTCACAGCTGTCTTCCTGCCTGTGTCTCCCCAGTCCTGAGATTACAGGCATAAGCCACTATGTCTGGCCTTTAAGGCCCTTTTTCTTGAGACTAATTGCTGTGAGTAGTTTTCTGTATATCCATCTAGAAAAAGAATAGTAGGCTTGTTTAAGCCTGTATACATATGTACATATAGTTTTACATTTTTGTATTTTTAATTCATCCATATTTTGTGCCTGTCTTTTTGACTAAGGTTGTATTTATTTAAGAAATTGATTTGTTTTATGTATCATTTTGTATCGAATTCCTAGAACAGTGTCTGGATCATAGTATAAGCTCTTTAACAAGTATTGTTGAAATAATCTTTTATACATAGTACATAATTCCCTGAAATTGTGGTATAAACAATATAGATTTACTATATGGTTGAGCTAAAATTTTTGACCTGTTCTCTGTTGATGTTCATCCAGCTATTATCTGTCCCTCCACCCATCTGTTCCTCAAATATGTACTGAGTACTTTATACACACATTTGTCTAAGGATACATATAGTATCCATGACATATAGTATAAAAAACAAAGAAAAGCTAAACAAGTCAGTTTCATGAAGGCAGTAGTGTAGGTAATGTGATGAGGGAGAGTTTATACTAGATAGGATGGCCAGGCAAAGCCTTTTTGAAGAGATGACTTTTAAGCAAAGCGTGAATGATGAGAAAAATGAAGAGAACTAAAGAGAATTCTAAGCAGCAGAAATAGCAAGCATAAGAAAGAAGCCCACATGACTGGGACATAAGTATTTGCTCTTTCAAGTACAGTAATATTGCTTCAACAAATATCTTTGTACACAAAATTATATTTTAAATATTTTTTGTACTTCAGCCATGGAACTATAAATAATATGTGCATTTTGAATTTTGATAGCCATGGTGTAAAACCATTTTTATCTCTTATCCTTAATCTCTGAATTTTTTCTTGTTAATCCAGATTTGAGGAACTTAATTTGCTACATAGGTCAGGAAGTGGGTACATTGGGTAAGCGTAATATTTTTTAGGGGATACTTTTGCCAAGAACTCTGACTGAGAGTCTTGTATAATGAGATGAAAATCCAACAGTAGGACATATGCTTATCTTGTGTATATTACAGTAAGTGATATTTTGCTCTGTGAAATGCAATGTTTTCTTTTGGCCATTTAATGAAACTGTTCCATTGTAGAAATTATGAGCATTCCTCCTTCTATGAAACAAAAAAAATTGGAATTTTTCTATTTATATTTGGATACAGTAAAATATTATGTAAAAGTAAAATATTATGTACAGTAAAATATTATGTAAAATATTATGATTCCTAGGTTGATTCTTGGATTCAACTTACACAAATTTGTAATTAAATTAAAGGGCTATTATAATTTTTTAAAATTCCATCAACCAATAACCTTTGCTAGAAGGTGACTTATGGAGGAAGTTAGGAAAGACATCCTCTGGTAAGTTTTACAAAATTCTGGGAACGCATTGGGGTATAAAATCTCATTTTAAATGCTTCTCTATGAAAAAGAATTATTTAATTTTAAAGGGTAGATGTCAGAATTGCTTATTTTTTAGGGAAATTAGAAGTTTTAGACTGGTCAAAAAGCAAATTTTGTTTCACAGAGTGTTTTAATGCTGAGTAAACAGGAAGAGACAAGTCACATTTAAGAGCATAGAGATGTTTAAATTTTTTAATCTGCATGTTTTGATTGGTAAATGTAGGAAACTTCATCAGATATATTCAGATTCCCATGGATCTAGAGAGTCAGGGATGTGAAGTTTGCTTTATTTATATTTCTTTTCTTCTGCATAATAAGACTCACTCTCTTTGAGAATTAAAAATAACTTGGCAGAATGAAGTTAGCCATCTGTGATGGAGAAAGTTTTGATTGTATAGATACTAATACTGTATTTTGTTGGTTGTACTAGGTTTTTTTTAAAACAAATAATTTTTTACAGTGTAATTTATAAACAAATTTTAGTTGGAAATTGTTTTGACTATGTTTTTTGAGCCTAGTGTAGATTAGGAATAATAAAACAATTAACTTATGTTTGTCTGTAGTAAGTTAGCATTTTGGTTAAGAAGCCCAGTTTAGGTCTGCAGACATAGCTCACTGATAGAGAACTGCCACATGGGAGGTGCACCATAAAAGAGAAAAAGAAGCCCAGTTTATCTGATTGTCAGCTGTGAAATATCCAGGTACTTTTATTTTACTGAAAATAAGTTCTCAATATCAAATCTTTAAGATAAGGACAAGAGATAGTATTTTATCAGCATTAATGCTTTGTGCTAAAAGTGACACAGGGATAAAATATGTTGCATGTTTACAGAAATCTCCTGTTATGATATATAGATATATGTTTTAATTGTTTGGATCATTAAAACATATAATTTTTGCTTAAGAATATGAAAATGTGCCATTAAATCTGTTTTTTAGAGATTTTTCCAGTTTAATGTCTGAATCCAAATTCATAAAGAGTTGGAAAAATGAGATGTCTGAGCTATAGGATTCACAGGGATTTCATATGAAGCCTATTTAATCAGGATAACACTGTTATTAATATTCATAATGTCAGCTGGAACACAAATGACAGACTATGGGGCCTAAAAATTTTACTTGGTGAATTTATTAAAAGTAGCTTAAAAAATTAATGGAATTTAAGTAAAGTTGGTGAATATGAAAATCTTGTGTTAGCAGAAAAAAATCTCTATTAGAACTTTCTTAAAGATCATTTTGCAGTGATGTCTTTTGACAGGTTTCATTGGTACTTAAAAAAGAAAGATGCATGGATGGTCATTTAAGAGGATTTAAACACATTGGCACATTAATTTTTACATGAATAATAAGTACTTTCCAAAAGCAATTAACTTACAGTGTACAAGATATGAATTGAAAAATAAGACTCTGACATCAAGGGCAAAGCAAATGTGCTGTACATTTTAAACTTAGTGACAGGACTTTTTAATATTTTGATTTGTTTTGATAGTTTGCACAGAATATGACTTAGAATATGTATTTATGTGAAAGCAAATCAAAAGGGCATTAATTTAATGCTCTTTCCTTCCCAAATGATATTGGTATAGTGTTGTGCATTATCTTCTTCATGTACCATTTGCATTTATTGAATAAGTAAACATTTGTTGTCCTAATTACTATGTTTTATTGAAGAACATGTTCAATTTTACAGAAGGGCAAAGGGATGCAAGGTAGAAATGTTTTAAAACCACCATGCATTCTATGTTGTGTAATACTCGTTAACACTTTATGTTTTCAAATATGCTTATGACAGTTATACATACCAGTGGGCTTTTATTTTATTGTTGATCAAAAACAATCTTAGTGTATCATGCAAAGTCACAATAATACTAGGTATTTTGTTTTATATTTTTTCATGCAAATTTTACTACTTAGAAAGCATGTCTAATTATTGTATGTGACAACCCTCTTAAGCCCTACCACAGGTAGATCATAGGTTTTGACTGGCAGCCCACATGGGCACTAGAAGATTCACTTGTAGTCTGTCAGTGTTATATGAGTGTTGCTTGGTTTCATTAAAAGTTTGAGAATTGCTCCGTGTGTTTTGGGACTCAGACTAAGAACTTTATTGGGAAAACCATTAATTATGTGGGTATCTATAAATTATCATAATATAAAACACATATAGATTTGATAGAGGAAAGAAAATCAAACTGATATATTAGTCTTTTTTTTTTTCCAAGAAGCTTTTAAAAAGGTTTGGTTAATTGGATTTTTTCTGTCTCTGAGATATTCACTTATATGCCCAGGAGAGGGCAGCATTTTACTATGTCAGGCTCTTCAACGAATTTGCCCTGCTTAGACTGTCAATGTTTCTTGTAATTACTCCCAGTATATTTGTTGCTTGCTTATGAATTAACTTGCATTTATGGAACTAAATCATTCCAATCATTTAATTACACCTGAGGAGCTGAACTATAATTGCTTGCTTCCAACTAGGATCTGATATGGCTTGAGCAGTATTAATTTGGTGTTTACTTTTCTGAGTGCTAAAAGCATTAAAATGATTGTGCAATGGGATTACATTTTACTAATTGCTGGCATTCATTAGCTGGGTAAATGATGAGGAAGAGTGACTGTATATTGCAGAGGGATAAAATTATGGTTTTAAATAGTATATTACTAAGCACATTAAGGCCTGTAAGACATGTTTTAAAATACTCCAGAGGTTATTAAAGACTGTATTTTCTACATGTCTTGGTATATGAATCTCTTATTAAAATACTGCAATTATTATTAACCTTTTTGGGCAATATGTAGGGAAATGGCTTCATTGACTGGAACATATTTCTTTGATATTAATAACTTCCTATATTTCTAGCTAATCCAAAAGTAAATGAGGAACTTAGAAAAAGACTGCCAACTCCAGATCAACATATTTAGAGAAAATTGGAAAAGGAGAAGCTTACTACAGCTTTATTTGAGGACTTTTTAAAGAACGCAGGGTTCTAGCTGTGAGGTAAATCTAATTTTATTCTCCTTAAAACCACCCCCCCCCCCGCAAATTGCTTAGCTTTTATCATGTTTACTGTTAAAGCAAATGCAAGAGAGAAATAACAATATTTCCACAAGTTAATGCTGGTCTTTATATTTTCTAAAAACTTAGAGTGGTAACCTTAAATTGGATTTATAGGTATTAAATGTTTTATATGAATATATGCATAGTAAATTCAAGTCAATACATTTTAAAGTTCTTGATATAAAACATACAGCATAGATAATAAAATGTTTATAAACATATGAAATTTTAGTTGGAGAAGATTTAAATTAGATATACTAAATGTTTTCTAACCAAAGGAACAAGAATACCTAAAAGTTTAACCTGAAGGGTATTTATGAAAATATAATTATGAAGAAAAGAAACTTTTCCTGAAAATTTTAATTTCACCTGTTGAAAATACACAGTTAATTGTCTTATTATACATGTCTTAGAAAACCATTTATCCTGTAAATTCTCTGTTAAATAAAGGTAAGGTTTAGGTGTGTTCTGTTACATTGTTTTAAGTTTATTTATCTAGAGTTGGCTTTATTTTAGCTTCAGTCTTGGAGCAAAAACCAGGGACATTGCCAGAGCAAACAAGAACAGAAGTACAAATGGAGGACTGGTCAAAAGGTAAGGTCTTTTAAGGTATTAATACCAAGCTCCAGGTGTTATGGCAGTTCAAGGCACTGAATGAAGTGTATTTGTTCTAACCAATATGTTAGAAGCAGACAAGCACATGTGCACACACACACACACACACACACACACACACTCACACACACAAAGGAGACTCAGACAAATAGACCCATGTACTACAGAAGAGACACAAAGACACAGAGAAAGAGATACCTACACAGAGGGAGACACACACACATACAGAGACACAAAAAAAGTTTTGAGAGAGGAAGAGGAAAAAGATGCACAGGGAAAAAAATAAGACAAACGTGCCCACAAAAAGACAGAATTTACTAAGAGAATGCCTGGGAGAGACATGGAGGTACACTCAGAGAGAAGGAGGTACAGAAAAGGAGATGATTCCATAGAAAGGCATGTAGGAGGTCACACAGGGAGAAACACATAGATTCATGGAGTGAGAGCGATGCCCTGAGGAGACAAAGATGAACAGTGAAGGAGAGGTAGAAGCACATCATACATACACAAACACAGAGAAGAGACTCTTCAGAGGCAAAAGACACTCCCAGAGGAGGAGACAGAAGACACACACGTGGGCAGTGAGAGACACCAGAGACACAGACACACACCGAATCCAGAAGTAGAGATGCAGAGAGTGAGGATGAGACATGTACATGGAGACAGAGTAGAAAGAGATTGAGCGAGGCGCAGAGAAAGCCACATGCATATCATGAGACTCCTCTAGAGGCGTTCACAGAGGGACAGAGTCAGAGGGAGCCAGAGAGAGCTGCAAAGGCAGAGTTAGGCAGAAATATGTAGATGGAGGCAGAGGAAGACTTGGAGACCCAGATCAAAGAAGACGATAGGAGAGACAGGGAAAGGATACAGATATTCATAGGGAGAGGGACAGCCTGAGAGGCAGAGAACAGTCAGGAGACAGAAACACATTTTGAAAGACAGTCTAAACAGAGACAGACTGAGAGATAACCTGAAGAGAAAGAGATTGAGATAGGACTACAGCTGGAGAGGGAGAGGGAAAGGGGGAGGGGAGGGGAGAGAGAGAAGGGTGTGCACAGTATGTACATGGGGAAGGCTGAGGGGGATGTAAGATCCGGTATGGTAAAATGTTGAAAATTGGAAATCCTTGGAAATTACATCATCATTTTGAGGATCTGTGGTTGGAGACTTAAACCTTTATATGTATTTTTTATTTCCTTTCAGTTTTATCATTAAAGCATAGTATTCTTTTAAAAACACTATACAGTCTCTCCCCTTTTTTGGTTCCCTTTCCTCCCGCAGAACTCTCTTTTCCCCATATATTGAACCACATTACTTGCTTAGAAGGTTAAAGACTGTTTTGAGAGACTTCTATAATCATTACATTAAATAAGGTAAAAATTACATGTTATTTTGTTGTATAGAAAGATAGTGTGCTTTCTAAGTACCCCCCCCCCCGATTTCTGCATTTGTATCTTTTTCCCTAGTTATAAAATTTCTTGCTGTTTATGCTACCATTACCTTCTTCTTTGGGACTCTGGGATGCATGAGTTTAGGATCCAAATAATTGACTGAATTATGTACAAAGCAATAATATATAATAACTGAGTAAGTAGTTAAAAGGTTTTTAATGCAAAGTTAATAGTTTTAGTGCATAGATTATATGACACCTCATTTTGGTTCACTGTACTTAGGTTCACATTTGTGATAAGAATGTATTGGTCTGATGTTGGGGACTATTTTTGTAGCTATTTTGATTTATTCAAGTAAATAAAAGTCTTCTTTTGAAGAGCTCAAAAAGCATTCTACTAAATTTATGCATAAAGAAAAAGTAAGCAAATAATGATGTGCATATTATTTATGTTCCTTATTGACAAGTCACCTTGTGAAAATCATATTGTTCACACTGGAGACCAAAAGGACTTTAAGGAGCCAGGGGAATTATTTTTAATAAATCTAAAGAGATAGGGGCTGTGGAGGAAGTATTTCTCATACATGTAAAATAAGTAAAGGTTTCAAAGAAGCTTCTGAATACTTAAGAAAGCAGCTTTTAGATGTGATGACATAGATGCTATGTAGTTTGCAGGAGGCAGACCTCAGCAAATGTGACTGAAACATTAAGAAAATTTGCATTTTTAAAGGCATTTTTTTCCATTGGAAATAAAAACAAGACATTTCTTTTATTACAGTCTCTTAATAAGCATTATTAAGAAAGTTAAGCAGGTAAATGTAGTATCTTTGGCGTGCTATGATAACTTTTTCCACAGTAAACCCTCATGTGGTCATCTTGATAGCAAGGTTCATAAGGCTTATCTTAAAGCACAAATTGCTTCAAAGTTCTATCTTATACAAATCTATTCACAATCTATTTGTGTTAAAAGTTATTTAATTTTATTTCACAATTTTTTAGCAAATTGAGCTAATTAAAGCTTGTATTACACAGATATGCCTTTGTATTCCCTTAAATTTCTTTATAAAGAGTACTGATTCTTTTCCTGGCTTTATTGTAGAAACTTTGCTGAAAAGTTTCAAGAGTTGATAAATTATATAATGTAACAGGTATGATCCTTCACATTTTTTTCTTTGTCATTGTTGTCATCTTGGAAAATGAAAAGCTGAAGTTGGTAGTTGGAAAAGGTGAAGACATCTACAAAGTTTCTTTAAGTAGTTTAAAAACAACCCTGAATGAATTTTTTTAAGTTGATAGAAACAATATAGGTATGAATTAGTGTTTGTTGCCATATGAGTATTTTTAGTATCTTCTGGCCTCTTAAGAAGTAAATTGTTTTGCTTTTTTTTTGTGAAATCTTTCTTTTTGTCTGCTTAAGGAAAAAAAATGAAATAATTAGAGGAGTTTATGCTAATGCAAAGTCACTCCTCAGAAAGAATTTGGGCCTGTGGTTGGTTGTTTAGCCATTTATATTTGACCTTTCTGTAACTTTGGGTTCTGTGTCTGAGAATTGAACTTTTCCAAAATATTTGGAAAAAGTTGTCTCTGTACCGAACATGTACAGACTTTTTCTTGCTTGTGTTCCCTAAACAATATAGTATAGCAACTATTTACATAGTATCAGGTAATCTAGAGGTGACTTAAAGTATTTAGAAGGATTGTGAGTAGGTTATATGCCAATTCTACACCATTTTGTGTAAGAGACTCGAGCATCTACAGATTTTGGTATCTGTGAACAGTCCTGGTACCAAACACCCAAGGATAACAAAGACGTAACTGTATTTACTTAACTATATAAGAAAAGCGGTATGGAATTCAAACATCTTTTATAAGTAACTAGAATAGCATCTTAAATTTCTTAAATTAAATTTGGTGGTTTTTATTAGCAAAGACAAGGTCTAATGGTTTTACTGTACACGATAATCCTTTGGAAATAATTTATGTATTATTTATGGACCACTATGTGTGGCATAAATGTACATATTTACAATTATATAGTTAAAGGTAAGAACTGGATACCAGTTACATTTAGAAAATTATGAAACTCATTTAAAATTTGGAGCCTTTAGGGGTCAGTGTTCCCTAAGAAAGGTTAAAGAAGGTTACTGTGCCTACCAAAATTAATTATTAAGTCTGCTGTCTTTTAAATTTTCTTACTAATCGAAAGTAAGAAATGGTGAGAATCACACAGGTCCAAGAAACTTTAAACAAAAATCTCTTAATGAATTTTTATTTCTAATTTTGTTATTTTCTGGAATTGTATTTAATATGTATTTTGCACACATGGCATCTTCACTTATGTATTATCTAAATGTTGGTATGGATTGTATTTTAGTATAATTTTTCTTTAAGCGTAAAGTGAATAGAATTCTCAATTAGGATTCTTTTTAACTCATATGAAACAAGGTGAGAAACTACTTCTAGAACTTCTTATATTAATAGAATCCTTACATATTGCAGTATATTGGAGTTCAGTAAGTATTTTTAAAAATCTTACCTTGGTAAGTTTAAGTAAAATGCAACTTTCGTTCTCTTTATTTTAGAATTAGATTAGTGGTGACTGTATCTTTTATAGCCATGATTTTTATAGGTTTAAAGAATTACTCTACTAAGTATAATTTTTAAAAGTTTTGTGTCTTACTAGTTCCTTATTGAGTTAGAATACTGTTTATTTTCACTTGGTGTATTGAACCTGTGCCACTATCTACTTCTTTTATTATTGTTTCATTCCTCATTCTTTCTGTTTGCAAGGTATATGTTCTTTTTACCTTTTGTTTATCTATTGTCCTCTAATGGAATTATAACTGAAACTATTGCATGATTTGTAAATATTTTATAAGTAGACAACTCAGGAAACACTCTTGACAGATGTCTATGATATACTTTTAGATGGTATTGATGATTATGACTAAAACATGATTGTAGAATCTCACATCATTTTTAGTAACTATGTTATGTTTAAGGAAGGGAAGAAGGAAATAGCAAATTGATTAGAGTAAACATCCATTTTTCTAGCTGTTCTCAAATATACTGAACATCACTAAAATATTGTTTTTTGGAGAAGTAAGCCTATATTTAAATATTTGATAGAGTATAATACAGATTCATTAATATTCATTTAGGGTAAAATCTAATGTTATTTGTATTAAAATTCTAATTGCAGTGACACCCTTCATTCAGACTAGTGACATCACAGAATGTATGCCTTTTCCTTTTGGCAAGTACAAACTTAAGATTAAATTTAAGAGTTTTCTGTATGCCCTAGAGAGTTTTAAAAAAAGGAACATGCATGAAGTCTGATTAAATTTACTATTTAGCTCCAAACGACCTAGCTTAATAGAGTGCTAGTAGTTTCTCAAACATGATCATCTCCAGTATTTGAGGAAGTACTGGTAGGATCCTGTCAGTGGACCGGTAAGGACAGATGTGTTTCCTGCAGAAGTACTGAGCCTACTCTTGGAATAATGCTTCAGGTTGTACTCTTTCATTAAAAAATAATTTAATTTAAATGAGTTTATGAAAATAAATGGGATTCTAGGTTTCTTTTTTCTTTTTTCTCTTTTGTTGCTATGAATGATTCTGCTGCTACTCTTGGCTTCTGTAGAAAAATAGAATTTAAAAAACATTTGCAAGAGTAACTTAGCTTTCTAGCTGGTTATAGTATTTGTTATGAACTGTTTTGCTAGTCATCATTTATGATATGAATACTTCACAGTGATGAGCTTATGTTGTATGTTTCTTTTTAAAAATTTGTGGTGGGGTTTTAAAATAGACTTTTTAGGGCAGTTTTAGGTTAACAGGAAAACTAGAGAAAATACAGAGTTCCATATACTTCTTACCCCATGTATATACAATCTCCCTCACTAACAATGTCCTGCACTACTGTGATACATTTATTAAAATCCATGAACCTATCCATAAATTTTAATTAAGGGACAAGTTTGTGATATTTTAGAAATCAGTCTCTCTCTTTTCTTTCTTCTCCCTTCTTTCCTAATTAAATTCAGGCTATAACTTTTCATGTGTAATTCTTATGACATTTTTTTATCTTATATTTTATAGAAATCCTTATAAAAATCGTAAATTTTTCTTTTAATTGGCCCTCCATTTCTGTTCTGTTGATATGATTTTCTCTTTGTAGAACTTGTGACTCTATTTTTTGTTCTCGATTCAAGGAAATACCAACTTTCCAATACGCAAGCTCTTTTAAATTTGTGACAATGAAAATATGAAAAAAATGTTTGAAATAGAAGAAGCTACTTGAATTTGCCTAACTTATTTTGCTTCATTTTAGATTCTCTTTTTTTAAAGTTTCTCATTAAAAATCTTCATTCATTTTTGGTTGTGATCTTTCATGCCAGAATACTTCTTGGAACATGTATTTATAATACAAATCTTATTATGATATTACTGAATCATTAATTTTCTAGAAATTAGAGTTTTTCTTTAATATCACTGGTATGGTTTCCTTTCTATGATTCCTATAAATTTCTGAGTATACATTGGCATTTTGTAGGAAACCTAAATACATTGGGATGTAGACTGAATTTGAGGCTATTTATAGAATTGATCCTGGTTGACTGTAGAGAAGATTGATATGACTTCCTTGATTTAAAGGTATTCAGAATACTTTTTTAAAAATATTGCTCCTACAAAAAAATATTTCTTAAATGACAAAATTACATATTTAGTGTACATTTATTCACTTCTTTTTGTTATAAATAAATCAAGAGGAGTAGAATAAAATCTTTTGGAGGAGTTCTCCAAATACCCCAACTTTTAGTTATTTAGTTTCTGTAATCCTAGGACATTATTGCCTTTTTGTGAGAATTTCAAATATTATTTTTCTTTGTGTTTTGCTAGTTTGCAGGGAATATGAAAAGCCAAACAGAATAGGTCAGGTTTCAAAATTTTGAATTGGTTAAGTAGATTATTTTATAGTTTAAGTAATCAAATTAAAAATATTCTGAGGGTGACTGGGAGTGTAGTTCACTGGTACATAGTGTGATTAGTGTACATGAGGCTTTAGGTTCAATCCCCAGTACACCCCCACCCCAATCTAATCTGTAGCTTTTGGGTGAAATTGATAATCCTTTGCCAAATAGTAAAATATACTGATACAGTATAAGGTATAAAGTTATTATTTTAAAAAATCATACTTTGACTTTCATGTTTACTTTTGGACTGATTCTATGTTTCACATATGAACTTTTAGTGCTTAAAAATTAGGATACTAAATGGGTGAAAAATGAAAACCAGTCAGTTCATATTGACAAAATTGTATTTGCTTTATAGAAACTACATATGTAAGTTTTTGCTACTTCAATATTTTAGAAATAAACAATGAAATCCTTCACTTTAATGCAATTTTGTTTTCGCTACCTAATAACTTGGTATACTAGAAAATTAACAGGATTGATATAACTAACAATGCTCATTGATTTGAGCATTTTTATATAACAGTATAGTCAAGTTAAGCACAAAATATCCTTATTTCTTTTTAAATATCCTTTTCTACCCTGGAAAATTAAAAATAGGTAAGTAGATACTCTTAGTAAATTAGGATAGGTAAGATTTATTTAACATTAATCTTCTTGCACCAATAGTAAGTATTGGAGGAAAGAAATATGATAGGAGAAACAACAAATGTGTAGTTAAGATCTGTTTTATGTTCAAATTCTGAGATTTGGAATATAAAGTATAGAGTATTTGGTATCCTTTGGCCACATTAACTATAAGTATAAAATTATAATGTCAAAGAACTCCTATTTTAAATACATGTATCAAAAACAAATGCTGCAAACTATGAAGTCACTGAGGCCTTTTATTCAATTGCTTTTAAGAAGTAAAAGTTTAAAAAAGGAATGATTGGAGCCAGCAAATCCGATTTTTTCCTTTTAGAAACCTTCATTGTCTGTATTTTATAACCAATATAGAGTTTAAGAGTAGGACAAGACTGCATTAGTGCAGGTAAGAAGAGCAAAGACAAAAAATTTTTTTCATTAAAAAGCAGGGCTCAATCTCCTGAGAATGCAGTAGAAACTAACACCAGAGACTTCCTCTGCATTTTTATTAGGACATTTACTTTCTAAGATGTTCTGTATTGGCCCTTTATTACTTATTTTCTTTTTAAAGTATCCCTGCCCCTCCCCCAAGTCATTTAAAATGAACACATTATCAAAAAACAAATTTACTTTTCTGAGGGTTTTTTCTTTTTTTTTTGGTCTCAAGTACTTAATGCTTTTTAAAAAAAGCTTAAAATGCCAACTCTTAACCAAGGTCTGATGATGCTAGAGGCTAACTGACTAATAAAACACTAGTTTAGCAGTTAAGTTGGTTAATGAAGTAGCTCTCATACCTTTTCCTTTTACCCTTTTGTTTTTGTAGTTTGGACAAATCGTAAATTTGAATAAAATATATCATTTACATAAAGTTATGTAATGATGCCATATAAGTATGATGATTTCCTAAAACCTTGTATTTAAAATAACCTGAATTACAATGAGAGATAAACAGAATATTTACCCATCCCTTATGAGCTGCTGCTGATATGTAAATTTATTCTTCTACTTTGCACAAATATACTTTTGAGCTACTGCTTAAACACTTTGAGGTCCTTAGTCAAACAGTTTTAATGATGCCTCCAATATTATGAAAGTGTGACATTTGATGAATGTCTCATATAGTTTTGATATCTGGGCACATGTCAACAAAAAAATTGAGCATTGGTTTGTCATGCAACACCTAGATAATTTATAATTTTACTGTTTATATCCATCTTGACATTTTTTATCTGCCAAAGGCAGGTTTCATTTGGAATCTTAATCTGAGATTTATTTGGTGGATCTGGAAATCATAGCTAGGGTTCCCACAGGAGATGGTCCATCTACCAACAGATTAAATGGCAGTTCTGCAGTTGTTAGGGGAGCTCTGCATTTAACACACATGCATACTCATTCAGTCAGCACTGTGGAGAAAAATTAAAGTAGTAACCCAGGTTTAGGAACAATGTAGCTAAAAAGTCCCATATTTGCTGAATGACAAAGGGTTATATAGCAGCATTTCATTTTATTATTCGTGCTTGAATTTCTTGTTTGCTTTGTTGAGTCTGCTGACGAATACTAATAAATGCCTGCAACAATCCAGACGAGAGATGCCTGGCAACAAAGCTATGCGGTGGACCTCCCTGATCTTCTCCAGTTCACAACCTGACCTTTTGAAAAATTGGCTGGGCTAAGCTGCAGAATTTGGGTGTAATGGTTATTGTTAACTCCAGCTTTAGGATTTATTAATTTGTGTGATCAAGACTTACCTATACTTCAAAGTTTCAAAAGACCAAACACAATCATCCATCCATTAGAACTAACATTATGTTTCAGTGATTCCCGCTTAGTATCTGACTGGTGATTCTTCTGTTTTGTTTTCCAAATCTAAAAATATTCTTGAACAAAATAAATGGCCCATATAAGGAAAGTCTGTTTTTTCTCTTTACATGCATTGTGGGAAAATTTGTCTTCCATACATGATTTATGAAATCGTTAAATTCACAGATAATTGAGATGTGTTCACACCTTAACAAAAAATGCATGATTATTAAACTTATTTTCCTTTCAGTTGTAGAAATTTAAACCTACTCAGTTCATTTGTTTTTAGTTACCTTACACAAGTTATTCTTTTAGGAAAATTTAAGAAAGGCTGAAAATATTAGAAATATATTTTTAATGGCCAAATAGCTCATTATCACTGGGAAAGAAAAATAATAAAATTTACTGTTTTTCTTATTTAATCAAATTTTAGGATAGTTTCCACAATCATTTCAGCCTAAATAATATTTTAATATTTTAAACAAGGTGATACAAGTTTACAAACCTTAATTTATATGTGTATTTATAAAAAATTAGCCTAAACCTTAGAAGATCACATTATTTTACTGTGTTCATTACATTCATATGATAATTTTGAAGTTGAAAATCTTAAACATTATGATAGAATTTCTCAAATATGCATTTACTTTAAATAGTTCTTAGGCAGAAATCTGAATTTTTTCCAATAGAATAAATATTGATGTACTCATCATTTAAGACTTGGTAAAACAAACAAAAACTTTTAAAAAGTTTTAGTGTAGTACCCTCACTTTACATAGCTTTTTTAACAATAAAGTAAACAACAAAAGTCTAGTAATTTCCATGAGTAGCCAATGGATAATTTGAAACATTGTACATTAAGTCAATGGACTATACTAATCAGAGATATAATATCACCTCTTCTTTGTGGCATTTGTGTTTATCTAATTACACATAGACGAATCTACGTACTGCATATAGGAATATAAAGGATGCAGCTTATTTTCTCTAATGCAAATATCCAAATGAATAAGTTATGTGATGTTGACAGGTCTTGTGATTTTCTGGCCTTACAAACTTTTCTAAAAGCTATTTCAGTACCTTGTATCTACATATAGGCTCTACTCTAATATGTTTTTTGACACCCCTCAATATATATACAGTGTACTTTATTAGGACTACATAATAATCTTTGTCTGTGCTCTCTAATATGGTTGCCACTAGCCACATGTGGCTGTCAAACATTCAAAATGTGGCTAGTTCAACCTGAGGTTTTCTGTAAATACAGTACAAAGAAAGATTGTAAAATTTCTCAAAATTATTTTTGTATTTCCTTTGACTTAATATTTATGATGTTACTATTGCTAACTAGTTCCTTATTTTTTGTTTAATATGGTTACTAGAAAATTTAAAATTATATGAATATCTTTGGATAGTGCCAACATCACTGAGATCACTTCCCTTCTTCCACCAACTTTTGTTTACTTCTTTTCAAGTATTACTCTTTTTGTTTTCCCCCCTCTTTTTCATCTTCCCTTAGAACAAATGCATTCCTTAATTTTTTTTACATTGTTCTCAGCATGTGGGCATCATATTAGTGCATAGTATTTAATATTTTCATTTTTGAAGTATGATTACTTTCCATATATCTTTTAGATGATTGTTTAAATGGTATGTTCTTTCATTGATTCATTTAATTTTAGAGAATTAAAAAATGTACCATGTCCACTGCTTTTTTGCTCTGTGGGGAAGATGAGTATAATAGGGATCTTATAGACTAGAAAGGAAGGCAAGGGCCCAGGGATTTAGCTCAGTGATTCTGCCGCCTGCCTCGCAAGCGCAAGGACCCGAGTTCAATCCCCGGTACCAAAAAAAAAAAAAAAAAAAAAAAAAAAAGGCAAACAGATGAGAAGTCATAAGCTGTAGAGACCACATCTATGTAATTATTTTTCTGTAATCTGTCAACCACATGTTGGTTATTAACATGGTGGTGGAATTGAAAAAATAGGTAAAACAGAGATTCACAATTTCATTTTTGCTGTTTATGGAGACAATCAAAATATATTAGTACTTTTGTGTAAATCCTATGCAAAGGATATTAATTATGCAGAGAAATTGAAAAATATAGTTCTTTTTATCTAATGGCTGTTGAAGCCAAGAGACAAAGCCCTGAGAGAGTAACAAGAGAGTTAGTATACAGTCTCCAAGTAATAAGTTTGCATTTTTTAAGACAAAGGCCCCAAAATTACCTAATTTCCTGTGCCTCCTAAATTAGATTCTCTGAAGGATAAGAGCTTAATGATCTACTCGCTATGATCCTGATTATAATTACTATCATGTGCCAATATAATGAGTGCTAAAATTATGTTACAGAAATATGTTATTTAAATTTCCTATTTTCCTGTAATGAGATTTAGTTCAAAGAAATATACTTTCTTTGGGATTGAATTTTCTTTCAAGATCTTTCCTTATATCAGAATTTCTAAATTACCATGTAATATTTCTTATTATTATTCTTATAATCGGTACAAACTTTATTAAACTATTACATATTAATTACAACTTTTAACCTTAAGAACTTTCTGTTTGTTTCTCATTGAATTACCCTTTTATTTCCCATTTCCATGTCTTCTGAATAGTTTAATAAGAATTATATAATAATGTATGTGAAAAAAATTTTTTCCAAATAGCTGTTAACGTTTCCTGAAAAAAACAAATGTATAAATAACAGTATGGTTGATTAGAATAGGCACACTGACTTTAGCTGCATAAGCTATATGCTGACCACAGACCATCAAATAACTTTGATTAGAAAACATATTTTTGTTTTGTTTTGTTTTTTTGGTACCAGGGATCGAGGAAACATATTTTTGATATATGGAAATTAGAGTAATAACCAGAACAATATATGCCATTCTTGCTTTTATTCTTAATATTTGAAAGAAATTAATTAAATGTATAAATTTGAAAAGTTTGAATATGATTCTCAGATGGTGATATTTATCTCATAGAATGGCAGGAGAAATCAAAATAGATAAACTTTTAGCAAAACAAATTCTACAGATATTAGCTAACATTTATTGAGTGTGTGTATTGTGCTGATACTTTTCTGATAGATTTCTATAATTTGGTCCTTGTAAGTCTTTTGAGGTAGATGCTTTGTATTGTACTATGTACTGATCAGCAAATTGAGGTAAGTTTAATTTGCTATATCGTGGAGTCAGAATTCAAACCCTGCAATTTGCAATTTGTCTTCAGAACCCATACACTGACTCTGGTTCTACTTGGAAAGTAAATACATCAATGTTGTATCTAGACCCCTTAGATAATCAACGTCATGTACTCTCATAGTAGGTAGGACTACTATGATATGACAGAAATTTCTGATGTTCTTTTCTACTTTAAAAGTATATAAATAGTATGCATCTATGAGAAAAACAAACCCTCTACTTCACAAACAAGGAGATAAATAGCTAGAAATATTTCCTAAAAGAAATACAGTATTTCTTTTACACACATACAGATAGGCCCATAGTTATACAGACATACATTTATGATACTTAAAGAATTGACAGGCATCATTAGGATTCACTAGTTAATATTGTTATTGTTTTGACACTAGTGTGTATTTTTTAAAGATTCCTTAACCATTCAAAAAGACATCTTTTCAAATGTGGGACTACTATAGTAATTCCATCATTACACCATTTACAATACAATGTAAGAGCAATACATGTGGTGATAGATAATATAGCAAAGAAAGGCAATAGACATGTTTTTGTCCTTTTTAGGTTTATAAAATCAGATTGTAAGGTATATGTAATAACTTCCTTCCCCCTGCCTTATACCTTCCAAAAAGATATAATTTAAGGAAGTCTTGGCCAATTGTGTTAACATGGGTCAGAAAGCACAGTAACAAATGGGCTCCGTTATGGTTCATTTTAAATATAAATGTGCCTAAGTACCACCTTTAAGAGGAAAGAGATTCATGTATTTGAATGTATTTCCCCCATATTCTGTTCTCTTGTCTTTTCCTGTCCCTAAGCTCTCAGGTAGCTGGGATGTTACTATTCTGAGTAACTCCAGAGGGTCCCTAGAGACAATTCTAGCTCAACCACTCTGAAGAAACAGCTCTGTAAACAGTATTGACCCCCCCCCCAGGGGACCATCACATCCGTTTACACAGATACCAGTTGTCACAAACTATTTACAAAGCCAGGCAGAACAGAATTTCCCAGCGTCTAAGAATCTCTATTTGATTCAAGCCACCTCCTCACTTCTGTAGAATACTCATGAAATAATAGTTGGTTTGGCTAAGAAGTCATTATTTCTTAGGTATTATCAATTTAACTGATTATATTAAACATTCATGTGTAATAATCTGGAAAACTGAACTCAGGAAATGCTAAAGCTTTTTCTTTTCTAGGATAGGAAATGGTATCATAATATTGTTAATTTTCTAGACTAAGGGAATTGAGGATTGAGCACTAGCTTGAGACTGTTGGCAATACTGCCATTTCCAGAAGTAAAACAAAACAGCCAGGCTGTTTCATGAAAACAATATGAAAGTTATTAGGTGATAGATACAAGGTCTTAAAAGCATATAATGCAGTTAAGATACACACATGCATTAGTATTAAGATTTCAGAAAATCTTCACCAAATCCACCTGACTTGCCCACATGCATGAACTGTTTCTAGAAATAGCTCTAGGCAGCATTTAGAGGCCCTGTAGCTATCCAGAACATCATTTTCAGTAATTACAGGATAAGTTTACATGGCAGTGATGGTATTAGATAGTAATAGCAAGAGTAGGGAAATATATTTCTTGGACATGGCCAAATTCTTATGCCCATATAAAAGTGTACCCCAGAATGCAAATAAAGGGATAGATGGTCTTAACACTTTTCCTTTTGTTTAAATCTGAGAATAGGACACCAGACTTCATAGGTTTGAGTTATGAAGAAGAGATTAATTTATTCTCTAATTCTATATGGAGAAATGAATTTAAATAATAATTCAGTCATAATGATAGAACAGTTAAGAGTGACATTGATTAAACACTGAAGTGGATTACTAGAAAGAGTTTTCATTTCAGACAGAAAGAAGAGAGAAGAAAGAGCAATCAATCAATAGAATGTTTTTCAATAGATTAGTTTTAAATTTTCATCTGCCTGTAGATAAGAGTTTGAATCAGAAATGAACATTTGTTTTGTTTTTTGTTTAATATTTATCTTTTAAATCAACGAGTATTCAAAGCAGTCTTTTAACTTTGCTTTTTGTGGTGTTATGTTGGCTTATCTGTTTATATTTCCAAATGCATTTCTTTCAAAATTGATGGGCAGTACAAATAAGATCACCTAAACCTTTCAGTAGCTTCATCCTGTAATCACTTCATAAAGATCTTTATCCTGGGCTGGAGAGTGTAAAGACAATAATTAAAGACTGAATTTAGAGTTAATAAGTGCTACCATCTTTTCTTAGTTGGAGAAAGAACTAATCTAGAAATTGTATTTAAGTTGGGCTTTGAATAAAGGAAAGAAAAATTGTCAAAATACAAGTTCCTAAAATTTATCCTGAAAAGTCAAAGTGCATTATGCCTACAACTTATTCTCAAATATTTAAGAAAAAAATGTGTATATGTAGATAGAAACAAATAATAAAGGAAATGTGATTAAAATGTTAGCATTAAGGGAATCTGGGTGAAGGGTATATGGGAATCCTTAGTGCTGTTTTCACAACTTTGAAAGAGATAATTTCAGAAATAAAAACGTAAAGAGAAGACTGTTAATCTACCATCAGTTTTTGTCAACTTTTTCATTTGTTTCTGTCTTTTTAAAGTTGAATTTCTGTTGTCATAGAGAACTTGTGCATTTGGCTTCCATTTTCCCTTTCAATTTCCTGCCATTTTTTTCTGGATGACTTCAGTGCTTCAAAAGCAATCCTTGATTTCCCCCTCTCCAATTTCATCATTGATCTGTTACATTAACCCGTTTCCAAATGAACTACATTGTAGACTGTCCTTTCCTGTTACTCACTTTAGGAAGTTTTACTCTCTATTTTA
Organism: Heterocephalus glaber; assembly: GCF_053883595.1. Classification (NCBI taxonomy): domain Eukaryota; kingdom Metazoa; phylum Chordata; class Mammalia; order Rodentia; family Bathyergidae; genus Heterocephalus; species Heterocephalus glaber. The sequence goes on from NW_028258404.1 coordinate 454,971, forward strand.
TTATTATAATAAGAGAAATAACTTGTATTTTCTAAATCTATTCTTTTTCTCTGTACCTATTTCTGTTCTCATGTTAGTTTGTCAAACTTTTTTTTTACTCAGCCAAACCTAACTCTAGCCCTTTTGCAATTCATTTTTTTGCATATTCCTACTTGTCCTTTTTGGAGCAAATTCCTTTATAAAGTCTTCCTAAACTTTTCAGTTGAGTCTGAGTATGTTTGACATATTATATGCTTTGTAGTTTTAATGAAGTCTTGTTCCATTGGATTCAAATCATTACATCAGTAGATCATCCTCTTTGTACTATAGAATCCTTGGTGGAAGTGTCTGTTTCTTACTTATATTTGTTTTTCCCAGTACTTTGTTATAGGGCATATAACACTGTAGGGTTTTCCTTAATGATCAGTAAATTGTTGAATAATTACATTAATTAGAAAGATTAAACTTTATAAACAAGTGATTGAATATTGATACAGGATAATGCAGTGTGGTAGAGAGGAAGAACATTGAAAGCCATCCAAGGATTTAATAGTAATTTGCAAAAATCATACTTACCAAAATCGTTGCAGGACAAAAGACAGGAAGACAGGACATTTTTATAAATCAATCTTGCTCACTCTAAATTCTCAGTAGAAGAGTAGGAATGATCTGATTTGCAGAACAGGATTCAAATGTTTGAAGAACAGTTCAAATTTGGAATAAAAAAGCTTGTACTACTAAACAGAATTTGAAATATTCAGAAATAGAGCCAAATCACCAAATATGGGTTAAATAGTAAACATTTAGAATATTACTACCATTTAAAACATTTTAGAATTAAAACCTGGAAAAGTGTCGTAAATTGATGAGTTTATTTTAATAATACTTGAAGAGGCTAAAATTACTAAGATCCAGAAGGGAGCGACAGAGTCTTATTGGGAAATGTACACATCTGCCCTAAGAATTTGGAGTAGACATCTCAGTCACAAGTGAAGTTATGGTGATTTACCAGGAGTTCAGGGGCTCACAGAATTTGACATTAGGATAGATTAAACCTGAAGAAGGAGAGCTATAAAACTAGTAAGCATGTAATAAGTGTGGAAATCAGGAATTGGGTAAATACCAGAAGGTTGGGAATACAACAGTAAAAGGAGAAAGATACTGACCTGGACCTAAAAATGCAGATGTAAAAAGCATGGAACGAATTGTAGATGATGTTACATATGATTTCAAATGGGTCAAGGTTCAGGACTGAAATAGATGATATGGGACCTGGGGGCTTTTATAGCTGGCAGTGTTCCTGGATTATCCTGTTTCCTTTTCAAGAATCTTTGTACCTCATGAACTAGAGAATAGTATAGGGCATAAGAGTTTTTTTATATATTTCTGGGGAAAATTTTTGTTAGTTTGACATTTAAGTAACTGTAGTTTTTCATTTAAATTATATATAAAGATAAATATTGGTGTTAGAAAGTATTTTGTTCATGTTATAAGGGTTTTCTTAACATCCATTTATAAAACTCCCTCATTCAGATTTTGAGGGTTCCATTCTACCAGCCAGTCCTTGAAAAGTAGGAAGGTGAATGAACATCTAAATCTAAAGCAAAACAAGTAATGATTTTGAAATGTCAAAAACTAGCTGCACATACAATATTTCTGTTCCTATAAATGTTAAAGTTTAAATAGAATACGTTGTTGAGGTCTCATGGCTAACTCATGGTATGTAGTTATACTAGCACATTCTTCTATTTCATTTCCTCAAAGTGAAATCAAGAGTAATTTCTCCAAACAAAAGATTTCTGACGTAGCTTCCAGTTACCAGTAAGAATCATGTCTGTACTTGAATCTTATAACTGGCTGTGGCTAAAACAGGGACAAAGAATCTATTCGGAATAAATACTTTGTGGAAGAGACTTTATTTATAAATGCTCTTATATCCTTTTTTATTCTAAAATAACTCTTTTCTGCATGAAAAACATTTTAAGTTTGGCAGGTTGGAGAAAGTATCACTAAAAAGCAGGTGGGCTGGGCGTGGTTGCACACACCTGTAATCCCAGCACTCAGGAGGCTGAGGCCTGAGGATCACCAAGAGTTTGCAGCCAGCCTGGTCTACATAGTGTGTTGAAGGCCAGCCTGTACTGCACAGCAAGACCTTGTCTCAACCCTTTCCCCCCAGCAGATGATTTTTTAAAGTTAGAAAATTATTATATGTTAGGATCATCTGGGGAACTAAAAAATATGGAAAAGATCCCACTCCCAGAAATTTTGACTCATTTATTATATAGTGTGGCGTGGGCTTTGGGTTTTAAAAAACTCCTTGGGTTATTGCAATATGTAGCCAAGGTTATGAACCACTATCCTAAATGTCTTTTGACCATAGAAATGGAAACTTACTTGATTACAGTAAAAGCAAGGCTAGTAAGTATATGTTTCCAGTTACAAGACTAATTATTTCCACAAAATATTCATTTGATGGAGGTATTTTTAATATATAGCTATGGCATTTTATGTATCATGTGTTTTATTTGTTTAAATATAGATATAGCCCACATTCATATTGAACAAGGCACTACAGGGATAAATAAAAGTACACAGCCAGATGAACAACTAGCTGTTAAATCTGAGGGAAGCTTGCATCAGAAATCCAGTGACTTAGTTAAAGAAGTCACAAATGAGGGCACTGAACCGCCCGGGCAGAAATCAAGGAGTTTTCTGGTCATCAGTCCTAATCCAGATGATGACACTTCTGAAAAGTGAGTACTGCTATCAGCCTTAGATTGAGAAATTTAAAACCGAAAGAACTTTTTCTCCTGTTCTTCTTTTTCTTCCTTTAGGTGTGAGCTAAATTTGGTATGTCATTAATTTATGTGAATGTGGGGAATCTGCCAGTGTTTTCTCTTGTTTCCATGATATTGATATGATGTGTCCAGATAGCTAAATGAAAAAGTACAGGGTGAGTTTGAAAGAAGGCAATAAGATTTTATTTCTTGTTCAATATTATTTTATGTGACCTTTCATTATGGATGTGGAAATAATAGCATGATTGATTTAAATAGAATAGTATTCATCAAAGCCAAAAACTGGCAGCACCTATAGGACAAATTAAGCCCAAAGGTATGTTTTGGTTTTGGTTAGCACCATTTTGTATCTAAATGAATTTGAAAGCTTTCAAAGGACCTTGTATCTACCATTTGCTTTCCTTATTATTTCACATTCTGCAGCTTTTACCCATCCATCATGTGTTTCTCATGAAGGGATTTGAATTTGTGATTCCTGTCTTTTATCTATGAGATTCAGATACTGTGATGATTAGTCATGTGCTATGAAGATACAGTTAGAATTTAAAAACTCAATTATGTTTTCTGTGTGGACAGAATCATATTTTGTAGATAACTATTTTATCAGGGTTTTTCATATAGGTTGCCATTTCTATTTGCTTGCAAAGTGTTCAGAATATTCATAAATATTATCACATGATGAAGTAGGTGCTATATTGACAAGTTCCTCTCCATTAGCATCAGTTAGATTCTTCCTGAGGTGCATTTTGGGGTATGTTTGTTGTAGGTGGCAGAAACAAGAATGAAGAAAGGATAAATGTTTTTATGACCACATGGGGAAAACAAATAGTTGAGTTTGGTCTAAAGCCAGATTATGAAATCTCTAGTATAATTGTAACAGGAGATAAATGTTAACTAGTGTTGCTTTGACCACCCCTGGCCTCACTACTAAATTTTTCTTTGTGACAACAAGATTTACCTAAGCTTAAAAATTTATTACAGTGCCTTCAAAAAACATCTTTTTTCCCTTCCCTTTCTTTATACTGCTTGTTTACAGATTAATTCTATTCTCAAGTAGCATACCAAATGTTTAAAAAAGCCATTATACTTGCCCTTAAATATTTGAGGAATACATTTTTCATGTTTTGAATAATGAAAATATGATACTTTCAATAAAATTTTACAAATTATTTGATTACTGTTCCCACTTTCAGAAAAATGAGAACTATAACTAGAATCCTAGCTAGAAATGCAAATTGAAATAAGTTTTTAAGCTTGTAAAAGCTTTTACTGAATACTGTATACTGAACTACATGCGGTCTCTCTCTTTTTTTTTTTTGTTTTTTTTGTTTTGGTACAGGGGATCGAACTCAGGACCTTGTTTGTGAGGCAGGCGGTGGAACCACTGAGCAAAATCCCAGACCAAACGCAGTCTCTTACTAAATGCTTTCCATAAATTTAATTGGCATAGTCCATAGATTGGCATCTCTCTGTGAAATTGATTTTTTTTTTTTATCCATGGTATTTTCTTGGGTTTTTTGTTTGTTTTGGTACCAGGGATCGAACTCGGGAGCTTGCGCTTGTGAGGCAGGCAGCAGAACCACTGAGCTAAATCCCCAGGCCTTAGTATTTTCTTAATATAAAATAAAAAGAAATTTAAAATTAGGTACTTTGCATACTTACCTTGAAAGTAATTTAATGTTTTTATTTGAAGTGTAAAATGTATAGATCTTGTATAAAATTATATATATATATGTATTATTTACTAGTTTTCCTTATTACAGCATTATGGAATATAGAAAGAATGATCTACGTTATGAATATACGATTCCTTATCAAGTAACTTCAGATGTAAATAAAGAGACAGTAGCATTTCTTCTAGAAGAATTGGATATACTCAGAACAAGCAATAAAAAGGTATAATGTAGGAAATGTGATCATTGTACAATATTCTTTCAGCATTTGATCTAAATTTTCCTTGTTGCCCATCATTATTCAGCTTTTATTGTATACTTTATGCTGTTGCCATTCTTTGCCATCAGAATATGGTTGACCTAAATAATTGGCTGTGAAAATAAAATTTTTTTGGTTTCCTGCCTTGCTGATCTGTAATGTCACTTTCTTTTCTTTTATAAACCTATGGTACCATATGTAGGTACCTACCAAAAGAAAAAAAAACAGACTCTTTCAAGTTTTGCTGTTGAAAACTTTACTTCACCATTATGAAAAATAAATATTAGGCATTAGTTTTATGTTACTTTCTTAACTTTTCTTTTTTTTATTAGTAGCTGTGCCCTGTATTTCATTTCTATAATACAGTAAATGAAATTAAATGTTAAAGTAGCAAGACTTGGTGATATTGTCATTTAGTTGTGTTATATACTATTTCATTTTATGTAATCCCATTTGTCATATTATATTTTATTTTTCTTTTCTAACTTTTATTCTAGTTACATTCCTCTGAGCTCTAAGTAATATTATTAAATAATTTTAATTTTCTGTGCCTTCCTTTTTGAAAAAAAAACCCTACATACTTTTCTGATTTTAATAGTTTTTAGATTTTAATATTCTTACTGTTTGACCTTATCAAATCAAAGCATGGTGTTAGGAATGTTGATCATGTCTGGAAAAAAAACAAAAAAAACAAATGACAAAAGCCTAGGAAGAAATTTAAAAAATTTGGAATCATTCTGTATGAGAGCATGAGACATTTCCTGTACTTTCATTTAGCAGTTATTACATCCCAATTATGAGTCAACGGCCAGTGCCAATTTAAATGGAATATGATGAGATAACATTCACAAAAGATTTGTATCAGATATTAAGATGATTATCTTTATACATTTGTTTCAAAATATTGGAATTATTAAGAAAAGCTGTAAAAATGTGCTATCAGTTAGTTTATTAGGCAAATCCCTTCTAATGTTTTGCTTTAAAACAAAAGAATAGACGAGATTGTTTTTGGAGTAATTATTTTAATGATAATGTTGTTCCTCTTTTTATAATTTCTGTATCATTAAAAATATCCATTACTTTATAAAATATTTTACCACTTTAATTTTTCATTTGAATTTAATATATTTGTGCAGTTAAGTGTAATATTACACAAAGATTTAGGAAAAAACAGAATTTTACTTTGGAATTAACTTTATCTGTGGAAGATGTTTATCAGATAAAATTAACATGTTTTCAATGTGTTTTAGCTTCAAGAAAAACTGACTAGAGAAAATAAAGAACAGAAAAAATTAAAGCTTAAGCTGGAACTCCAAGAAAAAACAGCGGAAGCTAAAATTGCTGAAAAGACAGCAGGTATAGTATTGAGTGTTGGCATAGGGCCTGAAGAATCATACAGAGGTTTTTATATGATGTATCTTGGTGAATACTAGCATACCGCCTTATTTGCCAAAGGAGGTGAAGCACCGTCCTTTTTTTTTTTTTTTTTTGGCTGCTTAGAAAATAGGTGGCTTTAACATCCTGGTACTGGTATTAGTGAGAGCTTTACCTGTATTCATACTGATTTGGGCATTAAATGCATTGTTAACACCATGTCAATCCAATCACAAAAAGGTTGTTTGTTTTGTTGGAAGGGCCTGAACAAACAAGGGGAAATAATGATTACCAGTGCCTCTACCTTTCAACCAGCAGTTCAAATACCACTTATTGTTTTAGCTTGTTGAGAGGAAATACTTGTCCTTTGTATGGAGATAGTCATATATTCATTGCCAATGGAAACCTGCATTTGATAAAAAAATCTGTTTTGTGCAATTAATAAGTTGACATCTGATAATGATAATAGAAATGTTGTCTCTGAGATTAAAGTGAAAGGTGGCCACAGTTTAATGCTATAAATCACTGCCTTAAATATATTCTAGAGTCTGTCTTTACTCACAGGTCTTTGCAAGGAGAAACTTTTTCAACATATCTATAATTTGTTACAGATATGATCAGGTGATTCCAAAGTCTGTGATCTCCATCTTGTAAGCCCTGTGGCTCTCTCCCTCACACTGTTTTTAAGTGTTAAGGAAGGTGAAGTTCATAAAATAATAGACATTAACATTCAGAGGCATTTGAGAGATTATTTAAAATTTATACATCAATTGGAAGAGTTTTAAGAAATAATTATATGATTAGTCTGAGGTTAGAAGTATGCTTTCCAAGCACTTAAACTGATTATGTATGTGAAAGAATTTGGGAACTTTAGGGCAGAGGTTTGATGAACTACTATATAGCCTATCTTCAAAGTATTACTGTGGTTGAGCCAGAAAGTTAGCTCACTGGTGCTGCCACCTGCCTCGCGAAGCTCAAGGTCCCAAGTTCGATCCCTGGTACACACACAAAAAAATTACTGTGGTAAATAGAAGTAAACATTACTATGAAAATGCAGCCAAGGTGATCAAAAATAAATACTCCAGCTGAATGCCATATGGTTACTTTTATATTAATGTTAAACTGCTAGAAAGTTTTTGTGTTTTGGTTTGAAATAGAGTAATATATAAGATTAATAATATGTTAAAAGTAAATAATTCAAATACAGGTTTAGAACAACTTGAAAGTTGCACTAGTTTGAAACTATAGTAACTCCAGTCCCATGATGGCTCTTAAACTGTTTTCATAAGTTATCATTACCTGAATATATACATACATATAGTGTGTGTGTGTGTGTGTGTGTGTGTGTGTGTGTTTTGCGCATTATTTTTTTTCTGGTACCAGGGATCAAACTCGGGACCTTGCACTTGCAAGGCAGGCACGGCGCCACTGAGCTAAATCACCGACCCTATACATCTATTCTTATCTTCTTGATCAGTACCAAGTGCAGACAAAAAGCAAAAACATCAACAAAAGAAATCAAGCCTATTATCTTAATAAGAGAAACAGTATAGGTCCATGATTACCTGTCATGTATTCTTGGTTTCTTATAACATGAAGAACAAATAATTCATATAAGTGTGGATGTTTGTTTGTGTCACTACTTGTTTATATAGTCAAAAAGTGTATTTGGTAAAGTATATTATGAATATGCACACATTTGTAAGTATGATAGTATTCTTACACAAAACATAAATGTTTAAAAAAAAAGTTCCACAAAAGTAATACTTTAAAAACATCTAAAGTACATTGAAAATAAGAAATAAGATGCAAAATGTTAAAACATGAGGTAGTCTAAGGAAATATCTACTTTTATATATAAAATACAAAGATTTTATATAAGGGTATTCATATAACATTAGTTATGGCAAGATAAGTAACCAAACGGTGAGAGAATTATTAAATTATGACATTTATACTACAAGACATTGTGCGGTAATTAAAAACTTTCTGAAGAATAATTGATAATGCAGAAAACTAAACTCAATGTTAAGTGAAATAAGCAGAGGGAAACTATAATTCTGTTAAAAGTATATTCATACATATATATAATATAAAAAGGCAAATTTTGATGGTTTTTAAATGGAGCTATTAATGTTTTGATGAACAATTTCTCCCCTTTTCAGGTCTTTTACAATGAATCTGTAGTAGATTTACTTTTTGAAAAAGCAAACATTACTTTCAAAAGATGTGATATTTTAAAAAATGACTTCATGCTAACCTTAAAATAATTCCTATGATAGGGCTAAGACATAAAGACTATAAACCAAAGTTTTATAAAAACCATATGATGGCTGTGATCCAGTTTTGCCATTTTATCCATGCTGTTTTTCTAGTCTTTCAGATTCCTCTTATATTTATTTTTATGTCTCTCTGTGTGTCGTGTAATTTATGTATATATTAATCCATCTTGTTTTACCAGATATTTGTATAATTTATAGAATATGGAACAGTTAAAACCACATAAAACATGTATTCAGTTCATAAAGTGGTTTGAAGCAAATGGGAAGATGGAAAGCATTGGAGTCAGATTGACCCAGGTTTAAATCATAGCTTTAACACTTAATAGTGACTGTAAACCTGAGTTTCTTAGTTACTTAGCTTATTCAAGCTTACTTTTTCACATGGACAATGTAAAATTAACTAATTTACTAGATTTATTTTAAGGATTAGGGATGATGTATGAAAATTCCTGATATATAATTGGTAGTACTCAGTAAGTTGTAGCTTTAATATAATGTAATAACACTTTATTTTATCTTCATGAAACTCTTAGTTTTGATGTTATTAATGGCAGAAGTCATAAAAAGATGTTTTATCCATTTAGCTTTTAATTAAAAGTGGTTTACTATTAATAGATGTTGAAAGGGAAATAAACTGAAAAATGGATGAAAAATTGGAAGAATTGGATTGTAAGAAATTTCTGATGTTACAGACAGATACACACACACACACTTAATATCACTAACATATTTTACTAAAATGTGAATCCAAAATAAAATAAATGAAATACAAAATATTTGGGCTTATATTCCTGTGGCAAACTGTTCTTAGCAATAAGAAGGATTTAAATGTAATTTATAAATTTTCTTTCCCTGTTGGTTTTTATAACATACAAACAGTGTTATTCTATTTGATCTCACAATATTTTGAAACTCAATTGTGACTTCTGTGATGGTCAAATCTCTGGATTGATTCTTTCCTTTTTTATTATACATCATTTTTGTTATGATCATCATCAAAAATCTGTTTATTAGGTGTTAATTATTTCACAGGGGCAATACCAACTTCTTTGCAAATCAAATAAGAAGCAGTTGTTAAGGTTCTATTATATATTTGATGCTGAATTAGGCACTGAATATACATCAGCAAATAAGACAGGTTTTAGATTTCAAGGATTTCTTTTTGCCTGCAACCCTTCTCAATTATAATACACCATGCAGGTGTAGGTAGCAGTTATATACTCAACTTTGGATTCAGACCTTTCTTCTAACATTATATCACTTACTGTGTGTGATAACAGCTTCATCAAGCCTTCTTTAAAACCTGCCACTGGTGGCTGTGGCATTTAAGTGAGATAATGTTTATGATATGGTTAACTTGTAGTCACTCAGTAAATGGTCATTATGCTAATAAATGATTATTATGAGTTCCTATCTTGTTTTTTCAAGATTTCTTTGTCTAATGGTAACAAATTCAGTGTTCTGATAGTTTTGTAGTGATAGAAATAACTGTCCCATATTAATTATAGTATAAATACTGTAGTCTATAGTTATTTATAATCATAGTTCTGTTTCATAAAGAATTGGCTTTTCTTTTTTAAAGTAATTTTTTTCTTTATTTTTTTGAGACAGGGTCTCATTATGTATTGCAGGCTGGCCTTGAACTCACTATGTAGCCCAAGCCGGCCTTGAACTCACAGGGATTCTCCTACCTTAGCCTCTCAAGTGCTGGGACTACAGGCATGGGCCACCACACCCACCTTAAGTAATTTATAAAGCGTTTTATTATTTTAACTTCGGTTTTCTGTTTTCCATAATTTTAGATTTAACTTTAGAAGGTTTGAAAAAATTTAAAAATCTACAAAGAAAGAAAGGAAAAATATGATAAGTAGGTATTACTTGGTGTTTGGAAAAGCTGAAATGACTAGTTCAGTCCTCCCTATGTGTTTACATTGGGAAAAATTTATTTCATTGTAGCTGTTTAAGACTTTTCAGCGTGTTTTGACTCATTAAATTAGATGCATAGATAACACAGTTTGACAGTTGTTAGCATGTATGGTCTTTAAAAACTAGGGGATATTTTAAAGAAATACAGCAGAAATGCTAAATATTTTCATTGAGGTAAATATTTCTTCTCACCTAAAAATGATTAAATTATAAACATTTCAAAATGTATTTGAATTCAGTTGAATTTGACAATAAGAGAATATTGTATGGTCTGACTTGCATCTATTTATTTGCTTTGTTTGCAGTACTGTGGTTATAACTTTTAAAAATAGCTTGTTCAATTAAACCTTTTCTTTTTCCTAAAAAGTCTTAGTAGGCGTTGTCTAATGTTTACTGCCTCTTTAATTTTTATTATTCTGTTGCATTTGCAATATACAGGTGACATTTAAATTTTACATAAAAGTAGTTTTTCTTATATTATTTTTGTGATACTTAAAATATTTATATTTCTTTAAGGTCCTTATTTTTCTATTTCTTAAAAGCTCACATTAAAGCCTCTGCTTTATATGTTAGTTATTTTTCTTTCTTGCATGTCATCCATTAAAGATTAGCTGTGGAAGGTTGGAGCATGGAGAGATTATGAATGACAGAACAACTCCTGTAGAATAATAATCAGTTTTTGGTATTTAATGCTGTTTGACTTTTGCAGACACATTTCTTATTAACCTTTGGTACAAAGAGAAATCCAGGTTCCTGATATCTCATGGAGAAGATGAATTTGAGATCCTCTTCCAATTAAACTGAAATAAAGCCAATATTGGGTTTTAGCCAAAAGAACTCCTTAGTTGCTAAGTCTTGTGTTTATAAATAGTCTGTCTGTCTGTCTATTTATCTATCTATCTACCTATTATACTATGTTTTAGCATGTAATTCAAAGGTAAAATAATTTGCTTAGCTTACTCAAACTGACAGTGCAAGCATATAAACTGCCTTTTTCTCTTTAAACATAGATTTCTTTCTATGCACCCAAATATAGACTGGTACTATGTAAATAACAAAAAATATTATCAATCCTTCCTTATTAGAGGGAATGTTAATTTATTTTTGATAGAGAAGAGAGGATTGTCCAGAGGATCCCTGAAATTAACAATTTAAATTTGTCTTTTGAGGTTAAAATGTAAATTATGTTAAAATTATAGATGTGTAACCTATCATTATAGCAGATATATCAAGACAGCCCAACTAATTAAAATGGAAGAATAAAAACTGTGATGTAATAGCAAATGTTTACATTATTTCTTTGTTCAAAAATTGTTACTTTATATCATAGCTCAGATTATGTCAACTATCTAATGATTTAAAAGAACAAAAGTTAATTAATCCTATATATAAAAAGCATAGAAAATAGGGTCCTTACTTTTATGAAATAAAACTCATTACAATCTCATTTTTCTGTGTATATAACAGTGACCATGAATAAAATGTGATTGCCTTTCCTCTAATATTTGAATGCCTTAATAGCATTAAATTATAATGGAGTATTAAATATATATGCACATTTATTTTTTAATTTGTAAGAAAAAAAGGTTTCTAGAGTATGACTAGTAATTTCAGATAAAAAGAGACCAAGCTCTATGTAGTGGATAAAATAGTGATAGGATGTTGATTCTGACTTTGGCTACAGAATTCCGTGAATCAGGATGAGTTTTGACAAGTGTCAAGCCAGATAATATGAGAACAGAGTATGGCTAATTTTGTATCCTCTCTTCCAATAAAGATTTATTCTTTTTTCTGGAAAAACACAAATTGAGTGGATAGAGAATCTGTTGTGCAACAGTAACCTACAATTGGAAATATTTTATATGATTAGGCATACTGGAATTTAGCATTATAGCAAGTATTTGAGAATATATGTAATTAGTATATTTTACACATAAAATAATAAAACTTTAGGATGCAATAAGACATTTTCACATGTTTGATTAATGATTCCAAAGAGGAAATCATATTGGAAAAGGGTTAGGTAGCATTTACATTTCACATAATTTTCATACTGGTATCTATTAAAATGTAGTACAGCTTGTATAGTAAATAAGTAAAATATATGTTAAAATTATATTTTAAAAGCATAAGATTATTGATACTGATTTTAATACTTCAGGAATAGTAACAATATGTTAAATCTAATATCAATATTTTAAATATTTGTTAATAATGAACATACTTTAGAATGTGATTTTATATTATCTTTGAGTTATCTGTAGTAAGCAAATATAAATATGTGTAATTGAGGATATTATTTTATAAGTTCATGTTTTATAGTTTTGCTACTTAAACTTACAAAAGTTCATATAATTTCCTAATTAATCTTTAAGAGTTTCTATACTTCTGCATGTGAATTTATAAGAACTTTACAAAGAAAAGTTTGACAGTAGATATTAATGTAGATATTAATGTAGACTTTTAATGTAGTCTTATGTAGTTTTAAAATTTTTCCAATTAGATATGTGTGTACATGGAGTTTTGTTCACAGAAATGTTCATTACAGTGTTGTTTATACAGTGAATAGTTGAGGACAGTATAAAATGTAATATTAAGAATATCTTAGTGGTATAAAATATGGCCTATCCAAATGATAAAATTTCATGCACTTTTTCATATTTTTAAAAGAATATTATAGGATTTATGAACACATCCTATTTATTTTTATTATACACAAACTTAAAACTATGAAATACTTGTGGCTTCCAAATTTTTATGAGACTACATTGCTTTTTAATTTAAAAAAATTACAAAATAATTGTATAAAATGTTGAAAAATCAAATCCAGTTTTAGAAGAACAATCTGTTCTATAAAAGAAGTTCTGGAATAATAAGTGAGCATTGTCATGACAAAACAAATGTCAGACAACTTCAAGTAAAAGTTAATTTTCTGCTGGTGTGGGGCATTAGCCTCTATTTTAAAATTCCCAGTATCCAATTTATGCAAAGAAAGACATAATTTTAAAGATATTAAAAGACATAGTGTAATGTTTGTGGCTTTTGAATATGTATTTATATATAATTTATATATAATATATAATTTCATTATCACATTTGCTAGGAACACATTTAACATCATCATAAATCCCTCCAAAATGCTTATATCTCATGTGAAGCTGTAGTAGTAGATACTCAAAGAAACAGAAATTCTTTAATATTTAGTAAAGGTTATTCTTTTACTAAACTATTGTCTGTATTATGTATGTTGCTTAGAAATTTGGAAAATAAATTATACTGTGATTATTTAATATGCTAAAATCCAACTTTTCCCTCTCCTTAATTTTATATTTGCATAACTACCATGAGGATGTTGTTAAATGGATTCTTTTCCCTGAGAAATGTCTATCCTTCAAATTATGTTATTTAGAGACTCATGGTTCACTGTTTAAACTAGAATGTTTTCCAATATACTGTCTCACTTGGACTGTATTTTAAAAGTAGTTTGCAAAGTGTAGAATATGGGTTTGTCAATAGACTTGGGTTCTAAGAAAATATGTACTCTGCTTTGACTCAATAAACTCATACTTAGTATGGTTCAGCTTCTTCATATTTACTCTTGTCCATATTAGAAAACAATTAGCTTACTAAACAAATTTGAGTATTTGGTGGTAGGGGGGTAGGGGTGATCCTCTCTGAATCTTTCTCATTTGACTAAGAATTACAGGATATTTGATAACCATGTTTAAAAATGGAGATATCCAAATATTATTGTAAACACCCAATGATTTGTTTTACCTACAATATAAGTATTTTACTTGGTTGGCTTACATAGTAGCTAATAATATTTGTTAATGTAATTTAACTGCTGTGAACCTTTACTGAACAAATATTGAAATTTATTCAAGTCAAAGAAAGAGAATCTCTAATGACTTTTGTTAAAGCTTCTATTTAATAGTTAAGGAGAAAAGTTTGTATGACATACGAGATGCAATTAACAGTAGATTTTACATTTAATAAAAAGAAAGAAGCATGCGTATTTGCTTTATTCATTCCATCATAATTTGCATTAGAGCTGTGGGTGTTTAATGAGCAAATTCCAACTAAAATGCTATATTGATTTTCTAGTGAACTTTGTAATAGTCATCTACCTTGGAAAAGCTCAGTGTTTACAATTAAATTTTCTTTACAAAAAATGTTTGAGAGTTGCATATCGATGGTTTAAAAATACTGAATTCTAGAAAGAACAAGTTTTTTCATAATCAAATTTCACATGTAGTAGATGTTAAAAATTATTCAATAATACATTAATTTTAAATTTTTTATTTATAGATCATATAACCAGATTTTAAATGTGTCATTTGTATGTTTTCTAATTTAACATTAAAATAATTAAATGATAATTTCCTTGAAATTCATATATACCTCTGGATTTTAAACAGCATTATAATGAAAAACAATTTTTGGCCGGGGATTTAGCTCAGTGGCTCCGCTGCCTGCCTCGCAAGCTCAAGGACCCGAGTTCAATCCCCAGTACCAAGAAAAACAATTTTTTTTGTTTACACAGGACTGAATAAGTCCTTCATATAAAGCATTTCTTTTTTTTACTTTTAGGGACAGGAATAACTAGATTTATTACTAAAGCCCTATATATTTCTAGCCCTATTCCTTTTGTTAAATGCTACTGTATATAAAGATAAATAGAACTTGATCTGTCACTTTTAAACATCTTAGTCATGCTTTCTAGAAACAGTAGAAAGCCTGTTGGCATTTAAAATGTAATAATTAGCATTTTTACTATAATATGCTAGAATATTTCAGGTGATATATACATATTAATTTGTAATTATCTCGTTATTTTGCATGCTATTTGGCTTATAACTTAAAAGATTTTTATAATGTAAACATTTAAAAACATTTTAAATCATATTTTGTATTAATTCTTATGTAATTGTGATATGCCTATACAATATATAATGAGTTCTGAATAATTATTCTTTCAGTCTGTTTACAATTGTTGCCTGTCAATAAAGAAGATTAAAATAATAGGAATTTAGAACTGAATTTTTAATACAAATGTTCCTAATGAATCAAAATCACATTATTCATATGTCTGCGAATTAAGTCACAGTAATGCATCTAAAAATTTTTAATTTGTAGGTTGAGAATGTTAACAGTAATGTTAGAATGGAACTGACATTTATTTAGGATCCACTTTATTTATTTGGTCAAAAGCTTTTGTACATTGTCTAATTTAATTTTCCCTAAAACTACCCACAGTTGTATTACACCTATTTTATATACCTGAACTGTGGCTAAAATAATTTAATAAACTTACAGAAATAAGGTTGCTGAACTACAGTACCTTGAGATATCAGCCAAAACCCATAATCTTCTATATACTGTGCTGCTTTCTATACTATACAAAATGTATGTCCTTCCTCAAAAAAGACTGTAGAATTAGAAGGAAAAATTCATTTTTGTGTACTACATTCTGGACAGAAATTTCTTTCAAAATAGCAATGATTAATTGATATATGGTCAAAGAATAGTATAACCATAGACAGCCACATAGCAAAATGATGATATCTTGGGGTTGTGACAAAAACTATGAAAATCATGCTGAGAAGTATTGATTTTTCTAAAAGTTATGTTCATAACAATTTCCTAATTAAGCTTATCTTTATGATTAGAAGCATTTGATTTTATGCCTGTTTTTATCTAGTTATTCCAAACAAAATTTGTCATATAGTTTATCCACTTATCTGCTAATAAAAATTTGGTTATAGATTGTGCTGATTATAAATGAATATGCTATGAATATTTGTGTTCATTTTTGTATGGACATGTGCTTTTATATCTCTTGGTAAACCACCTTTATGTGAATAGCTGAATTTTATGGTGGGAATATGTTTAAATTTTTTAAAGAAATGGACACACTGATTTTATTATCTTACATTCTTACCAGCAGTGTATGAGATTTTAGTTCTTACACATTCTTGTCAATGCTTGATATGTACAGTGTTTAATTTTAGCCATTAAAATAAGTATGTTGTGGTTATCTCATTGTTTTAATTCGAATTTCTATAATCGAAAATGTTGAACACTTGTTCATGTGATTACTTTCCATCTGTATATCTGCTTTAAGTCTTCTGTCCATTTTTAATTGTGCTGTTTTTTTACCGAGTTTTGAGTTTTAAAACTTCTGTTCTGGATGCACATTTTTTATCAGATATATGCTGTCCGATCATTTTTCCAGCTTATGGCTTTATTTTCTTATCACTTTGTTTAGAATAGCAGAAATCTTTAGTTGAATTAGATTGGAGTCCAATCTATTCTTTTTTAAAAACGGGTCATTCTTTGTTATTATAGTTAAGAAATCTTTGGTTTAATTCTAATGCCACAGAGGTTTTTTCCTGTTTCCTTTCAAAAGATTTATAACTTTACGTTTTACATTTAGGTCTGCGATTCATTTTATGGAAAGCAAAATCAGTTTACCATTTAAAAAAATCAATCAACTGGAAGATGAGGCAGAGGGATCCCAAATTTAAGCCCAGACTAGGCAGCTTAGCAATTTATTTAGACCCTGTGTTAGAAAAGAAAAAAGAATTTTTTTAAAAGGGCTGGAGTGAGTGCAAAGGCCCTGGGTTCAATCCCTAGTGCCACTAAGGAAAAAAAAAAAATCAAAATTACCAATTTTACAAACCAAAAAGAGGAAAACCATATGATCTTAGATACAGAAGAGTATTTGAAAAAAAAAATCCAACAGTTTTAGTGAGCTTTGCTAATTGATATTTGCCAGTGACTTTATCAGATATAAATTGGTGAATTTGGGGTATTACATACATAATCTTGTATTTTCCTCTTAGTATCTTAAGTAATGTCACCTCATTCATGTATGTACTGATGTATATACATTTATGCATTCTGGCTTTGTCCTGATCAGTCCAACTAGAAATTTACTAAATTCACTGATTTCAAATGACTAATTTTTGATGTCCAAGGATCTTTATTAAAAAGTTTCAGTTATATTGGCTTCTTTATTATTTTCTTTATTATTTTCTCCTTTCTGCTTGATTGGGGTTTTTTAATTTTTTCCTAATTTTTTCAGATGTGAGCTTAGATGATGATTTGAGATCTATACGTGCATTTAATGGTAGAACTTTTTCTCTAGGAACTGCATTATCTTTCTCATATTTTGATGCATTTTCACTTTTATTGTCAGTTCAAAATATTTTCTAATTTTTCTTGGGACTTCTTTGATTCATGTTTTAGTTAGAAATATGTTATTTAATTCCAAGTGCTTGGAAATTTGTTGCTTTTATTTTTTTTTAGTTTTTATTTTATTAATACATGTTTACAGTACATACTGTTTACATTCCTTTCTTATTGTTATTTTTGATTTTTATTTTAATTCCAATATGGCCAGAAAACATCCTTCGTATGATTTCAATTCTTATAAATTTTTAGGCTTAATTAATGACTAAAGTTTTGGTGTATTTTGCTCTTTCGTGTGCACTTGAAAAGAATGTGTGTTTTACTGTTGTTGAGCAGTCTTTTATAAATATGTCATTTAGTTCTTGATTGATAACAGTGTTCGTTTCTTGTATCTTATTTCTTATTTTCTGTTTACTTCATCTATTAGAGTGCATATTGAAGTCTGCCAATATAATTAGTGACTTCTTTTACTCATTTGTCAGTTTTTCCTTCATGTATGTACATTCATATTTAGAATTTTTATATCTTTATATCATTAATATCACTCTATCCCTCCATCCATCTATCCATCACTATATCCATCTATTGATTTTCTTTGCTCTAACATGTACTTTGATAATAATTTAGCCATGTCAGCTTTATTTTTTATGTTTTCTCATCTTTTGATTTTTAATGTACTTGTATCATTATATTTGAAGTGACTTTTTTTCCAGTGTTGAATTCCCGACCTAAAAAGTGAATTTCTTGATATATATAATTGATCATCTTTTTAAAGTCCAGTCTGATTATCTTTATCTTCAATTTTTGTGCTTATCTATGTGTGAGTTCAGGGGTATCATTTTATTTGTTTTTCTATTTTGTTCCCTATTTTTTAGTTCCTCAGGTTTTTTTTTTTCCCCTCTGTCATCTTTTGTATTATGTGAACCTGTTTTAGATTCCAGTTTCAATAATCAAATAGACTAATGTACATATATATATGACTGCTATATGGATTATAAAATATAATCATTCATATATATGTGACTGCTATATGGATTATAAAATATAATCATTCATGGCTTCCATATTTGTAAATATGTAACTTTTTACAACTTATTTAGAATTAATACTTTACCATTTCAATTGATATGTAGAAAACTTTATCATATTACGGGACCCCTTTCTTATATTACATTTGTGTACACTGAAAACACATCAGTATTAAATTTTTGCTCCAAACCATTTTATTGAAATTGGGACTAGTTTACTGTATTCACCAGATTATGATTTCTTTTGTTTTCCTTCATTTCTACAGTTCAGAGTTTCCTTCCATTGTTATTTCCCTTTTTTCTGAAGAACCTTTACGAGTTCTTTTTTGGATAGATCTGGTGTCTATGGGTTCTCCTACTTTTCCTTCAAGTAAGAATCAATCAATATGTCTCTCTCTCTCTCTCTTTTCATTCCTGGGGAATGTTTTTACAAGATGTAGAATTCTGGTGTAACAGTTCTTTATGTTCCTTAAAAATGTTTTTCCATTTCTCTCTGGCCTTCATGGATTCTATAGGGAATCAGTAGTTATTTGAATTATTGTTGTCATAAATAGTGCCCCCCCTTCTGCTTTCAAGATTTCTCCTTTGTCTTTAATTTTCAACAGTGGGATTATTTTGTGTCTGAGTGAATTTTTGGATTAATCTTACTTGGGATTAGGTGCTTTTATCTGTGGGTTTATGTCTTTTGCAACTTGGGAATTTCTTGAGCCCTTATTTCTTCAATTCTTTTTTCTTTTAACCACTACACTCCTCTATTTCAGAGAGTGTATGACCTTTGTTGTCATACAGTTCTGAGGCTCTGCTCGTTTTTTAGTCTTTTTTCCTTTAGTGATTCAGATCAAATAATTTCTATTCATTTGCTTCAAGTTCATTGGCTTTTTCTGTTTCCATTCTGCTATTTAGGTCATCCAATATGTTTTTTATTGTAATTTTTTTTAGTTCTAAAATTTGTTTGGTTTTTATAACATGTGTTTCTTTGTGTTTAATTTTAACTTTTGCTTCTAGAATGTTTACAAGTGATTTGCTCATTTATTGCAGTTTTATAATAGCTGCCTTAAATTCTTTTTCGGGTAATTTTGACTCCTTTGCCATTTAGCAACTCTTTTCTCATGCAAGTTGAGATTTGGAGAGGGGAGCATTTTCATTTTTATTTTTGTTGCTTGTTTTTTTTTTCCGATAATTTTTATTTTATCTTGGACATTTTACATATTATCTTAAGAGATTCTGGTTCTTATTTACATTCTATTGATGTTTTAGCACACAGTTTACCCTTTTAGGTTCAGTCCTCTGACCTTCGGTGAGCAGTAATTCCAGTATCAGTCCTGATATCCCTTTTCTGTGCTCTCATAGTGGTCTGTCTAGAATTTGGGTGGAATTTTTTTCTTAAGCTTGCATCTCAAGGCCTTTGGAATGCTAATAAGAATCAGATTCATTCATGTACTGTTTAGGTTTACAGATAGCTTCTGGTCACAAGAGGTGGGTCACTGTGGCCTGACTTGGTGTTGCTTTCCTAAGATCCTTGCTCTGTACTATTTCTCCTTTGATTTCTGGACTTTTGTGGTTGTTCTTTTTGATCCTCTGGGTATGATCCTCTGTGTATGAACCTCTGACTTTTGTTATTAATTCATGGTATAAGGAACCAAGAGAAAAAAAAGGTTTACCATTTTCCCTGGGGTTCACCAAATGGAGAGAGAAGTAAGGTTCTTGTCCCTTACAGTTTTAGCTACTATGCTTTCTTCTTGCCAATAGCTTCTCTGTTGCTAATGCTTTCCTTGTGAGGTTGCCTTTGGGGCTAAACATTTGGAAATACAGTTAAAGAAGCAACAGATTTCCCCCAGTGTTTCTAAGCTCTTTGGAGTTTTCTCCAGCCAGATAGAAAATTAATCTTGTATCTTTGTATGTACCACAGTGTTCTCTGCCGTGGTTGGAGCTTGTTGTGGTTTATAGCTAGATGTTCCCCAAAGCTTCATGCACTCAGAGATGGCACTTGTGGAAGGTGATTGGACTTTGGCAGCACTACAGCTGGCTTCACGTTAGGAAGTAGGATCTGGTCACAGGAGGTGAGTCACTATGGCCTGACCTGGCAAGGTTTATCTGCCTCCTTGGCTCCACCCTTACTTTCTTTCTATTTCCTGGAAATGGTAAAGTGCACTGCTATTCCTCTGCTATGCCCCTCTGCCATGCCATTCCACCCTGGATCTGGCTGGCCATGTACTGTAACCCAGCAACAAGAAAATGACTAAGACAGATGGGGCCACATTGGCTTCAGGCTGGGGACCCCAGAGTAAAGTAAAGTGGCAGTCTCATGGCCATTTCAGTAGTGGTTTGAATTTTAATATTTTTAGGTTGAATGGCTGTGCCATGTATTCTGTCTAGATTTTACAATTGCCTTCAGAGAGAAAGTTTAGCGTGTTTACTGTATCTTACACAAAACTAGAACTGGGCTCTAAATAATGTTTTCCTTGAATGCTAGGACTTTTTTTTTTTTTTTTTTTTTTGCTTCAAAATCAGTGTGTCAGTAGTGAGGAATAATTGTTTTAATCTCCAAATTTTATAGACTATACTATTGAAAAATTGAGGAATGGCTTAGTAAATTCAGCTGTATTTTTTGTCCTCTTGTGTTTTAGTAAATGCTTAACTCTTAGGTTCTATTGTCTTACTCTTTTCTTATTAATGGAACCCATTTCTCTTTTTCATTTTTGTTGTCATTGCATTGGTTTAGAATTTTATTACTTCTCATCTGGACTGATGATGTAATGCATTAAGAAGCATATACAATCCAACCTGCAACTCCCCCCCACCAATCTTTCACATACAATCAGTATTCTAACATTTTGATGTGTCTCTTTAAAACACAAATCTGATTGAATTGTTCCTGTTCTGAAAGTCTTTGAATATGATATCCAAATTTGAGGTTAGTGTCTGTATTTATTTCTAGATAATTAAATGTTCCAGGGAATAGCTCATTATGAGAGTTATTGAAGTAAATTCTTAGATGACTGATATAGCCTCTTTGTTTCCACTCTTGCCCAACTGTTTCTCACCTAGGAGTCAGAATATTCCATTTCAAACATATAACCCTCTCATTTCCTCATTCAGAACTTCATAATACCTGTCATTATGCTTAAAGGATGTCTAAAATCTTTACTATGGCTTATAAGGCCCAGGATTAGCTCCCAGAACTCTCTCCCTCTAACACTTTACTCCAGCCACATGGGCATGGCTATTTTTTCTCAAAAACATCCAAGATCTGTCAATATTAATTCTCTGGCTTAGTATACTTTCATTATCTGTCTACTGAGAAAGAAAGAACCTTCATATGTGCCTACACGTGTATGTGTATGTGAGCATACATACACATATCACCTCTTCCTTTATTTTAATTTTCTGAAATGTCACATTTAAAAAGGAATACTCTTCCAAAAGAGCCTGCTCTATTTCTTACCTGCAAAATCATTCTCTCATACAGCCTTCTTTTTCAAAGCCTTCATTACTGAGCCCACCCATCGACCTACTTACCTACCTTTTGCATTTTCTGCCTGTCTTTCTCTCTACCATCTGTCTCCCTGTAATGAACAACGTATGTTTCAGGATGTTAAGGACTTAATAGAGTATTACATACATAACCCTTAAGACTAGATGGATGACTGACACAGAAGTTTGCTAAATGGTAAAGAGTAAATGGAAAAAACTAAATATACTCTTCTTTCTTTAGACTCAGTTTCTTGGAATTAGTTTTGCTCTGCCACTGCACATTACATTTTTATAGATATACACACAGTCATGAAAACTGTACAGTACATGTATCAGGATTTGTCTCTTCTACAACTTATAGTTTAAGTAATAACTATCTTGATTATTAACTTGTAACAAACCTTGAACATAAACTTAATGTTATATAAGCTAAAAGAACCTTTTTTTCTAAGTATATTTTGAGGTTTGGCATTACAAGTAATACTTGTTTCAGTGATCTGGTATTTAAGCTCTTTATCTAACATTGCAGTGATGTTTTAAAATTATGTAAGGGCTCAAGTATATTAACAGTTGAAATTATGCTTGAGAGATGACTATTTCTTGTGACTTCAAATTTCCCCATGTAGTGTACAAATCTGAGTGAAGCCATTTGTATCATGAGTATGTCGCCTGCCCTCGACAGATGTGCAGCACTGTACTGGTGCAGCTCTGCTCCTTTGATTCTTTCTGATCTGTTTCCTCTCCTCCCCTTAAGAGATCCCACTGAGGTCATGCCCATCCTACATTTGGTGTTTATCATTGTCATTCTTGTTTTATGATATTCATGAGTTGTATCTTTGAATAAATAGTAGACAGAATTGTTTTATTTTGCAACTTGCTATTTTTTGCCAGCATTTCATTTTTGAGGTTTGTTCATCTGTTCATAGTTAGTTCATTTTAAGTGCTAGGCAGCATTCCATTCTGAATGTATAGCAATTTATTTATTCTTGCTCATGTTGATAGACATTTGGGTTGTTTGTAAATTTGTGTTAGTATAAGCAATGTTACAGTAGATATTTTTATATATTTTCCATTTGCACATGTGCAAGAATTTCTGTAGGCTACAAAACAAATAATGGATTTGCTAGGTTACTGAATAAGGACATATTTAACTTTAATAAACCTTGCCAGATTGCTCATGTGGTTGTAGAAATGTATATGCATTATCTGCTATATATATGAGTTTCCTTTATTTCAAAAACTCACTTTTGTTCTTAGACTTTTTACTTTTGTAATTTTGAAGTGGGTGGGATATCTCAATTTAGCGGTAGCTATTAAAACTAATAATGTTTTATGAAGTAATTAAGTGATACTAATTCAATTGAATAAATGTCCCTTAAAATAACTGTTATTTTTTATTTTTGACTAATGTATGCATTTCTCCTTTATTTTCTTTGATTGATTATGGGTTATCTATTTTGCTAGCTCTAGTTGAAGAAGTGTATTTTGCAAAGAGGGAACGTGATGAAGCTATTATGTCTAGACTGCAGTTAGCCATTGAAGAGAGGGATGAAGCAATTGCACGAGCCAAGCATATGGAAATGTCTCTAAAAATGTATGTACACAATTAATGCAAAAATGTGATATTGGGGTAACTTATAAGATATATGTATTTTATGATTACATATTCAAAAATGTACTGATTCTTATTTGTTATATTAGGAAATTGCATATCCCCACAACTTTTGTCTAAAAACCTTTGGGATGCTAGTAATTTACCTGTTAGGCATAACAGTCAATTTAAAAAGGAAAGAAAAGGAAAGGAGAAGTGAGCAGAGGGGAAGAGAGGGACCGAAAGGGGAAGGGAGGGGAGGAGCATCCCTCTTAATATAGTTACTTTACTTCTTCATAGCTCTATTGTCCCTGTCCTTACCCTACCTTCTTGTGTGACTTTTCTCTTATCATGTCCTCTCATTATCAGTTGGTTGATTTAGTTCAGCCATTTGGGTCCTTTCACTGCTTTCTGCTTAATATCTCCATTCCTGTTTACAGAACACTATTACACTATTATGCTGCTTTCTGCTTAATATCCCTGTTCCTGTTTACAGAACACTAGAACTTATTTCAATATTTAGTACCTGTTATCCAAATTCTTTCTATCCCCACTAACCTTCCTAATCTTTGGTTATCACCCTTGTATTCTCTTCTTTGATATCAACTCTTTTAGCTTTCTTATATGAATAAGAATACAAAGCATTTATCTTTTAGTGCCTGGCTTATTTCACTTTACATAATGTCTTCCAGTGCCATCTATTTTGCTACAGATGACAGGATTTCCCCCTCCGCTCTGTTCTCCTGCTTTCCCTTCTCCTCTTCTCCCTTCTCCTTCCTTGGTTTTCTTTCTTTTGACTGTTCTATAGTTTGGATCTTGACTGTCTGCCAAAGGCACGTGTGTTGAAGGTTTGGTTACCAGCCAGCCCATGCCATATTAGGAGTAGTGGAAGCTGAAAGAGATGGCACCTAGTAGGTGGAAGTTAGCTCAGCAGGTCATGCCCTTAAAGGGGATATTGGGGCCCCAACCCCTTCCTCCCCTCCCCAGCCTCTTCCCAGTCACCTTAACATAAGCACCTTCCTCTACCACATGCTCCCTGCAAGTGCTGTGTGTTACTTTAATTTCAGAGTAATAGCTAAAATAAAACTGAAGAAAATCTTGAATCATGAAATATTTTCTCTCAATAAGAAATATTAATTCCTGAAAGACCCTTCTAATTTTAGGAAAAGAAACTGAGAAATATTACGGTATTAAAAGTTATCAAACTTTCCTCATGGAGTATTTCAATTAAGTAGTATCATTTGACTAACAGATAAGAAATAAAGACTTTAAAACATTTTTTTAAATTAGCATTACTTCAAACACATTTGTAAAATTAGTTCCTGTAACCAAAGTGCCCTCTGTTGTTTAATCATACTTTTATATTAAAAAGAATTGAATTACTGGAACTTTGATCATAGATGGTGGTTTTTTTTCCCAGATTCTTTATTATGTGGAATCCCTCAGTCACTGAATTTTATTTTCAAATAGCTTTTTTCCTTTTCACTTCATTCTTTTGTTTTAGCATCTTCGCTGTGTATTTTGTTTTATTGAATTCATGTTCTTTATGTACTCTTCTAAAATGCAAACCACTAATGGAGAGTTTTCTGCATTTCATTTTAAATCTGTCTGTGTGGCTCTAACAGAATAACTGAAACTAGGGTGTTTGTGTGTGTGTGTGTGTGTGTGTGTGTGTGTGTGTGTGTGTTTGCCATGTTAGGAATTAAACCCAGTGCCTTTCACGTGCTAGGCAAGCACTGTGCCACCAAACTACACTCCTAGCCCTTTTCCTTTTATTTAGTTTGAGATAGGGTTTTCTCTTCTTTTCTTTTTGTATTTTTTTCCTTAAATTCTTTTTTCAGTACATTTTAGGTATACAGTACATTTACATTTATCATTGGGTCCTTGTATCTGTACATGATGTATCTTGGTTCTTATTTTTTCCCCATTACCTGTCTTCACCCCCTCCACCCTTCCCTATTTACAAAGATTGTTTCTGTTTTTTCCTTTTCTCATAATTTTTCCTTTCCCTTCTTTCCTTTCCCCTTCCCCTCCCACTTCCCCTACCCCTTTGGACCTTTTCTTCCTATTTCAAATTATCAATTATTCATTTTAATCATTTTAATTCTTATTTACACTTCCAGTTTCTCATTTGACCCAGCTATCCCCCTGCTGGGTATCTTCCCAAAAGAATTAAAAGAATCACACCACAGCGACATATGTGCACCCATGTTTATAGTGGCACAGTTTGTAATAGCTAAAGCTTGGAAACAGCCCAAGTGCCCGTCAACTGGAAACTGGATAAAGAAGATGTGGGTTTGTTTTTTTTTATAAAATGGAGTACTACTCAGCCATAAAAACTAGAGACATTTATAGCTAAATAGGTGCATATTGAGGCCATATGCTTAAGTGAAATAAATAGGACACACAGGTGTAAATACCAAATAATTTTTCTGGTGTGAGATAGGGTTTTCTTAAGTTGCTTGGTTGGCCTCAAACTTGGAATCCTCCAACCTCAGCCTCCCTAGTAACTAGAATTACAGGCCTACAACACCATGCCTGGTTGTGACTGGGTGATTTGTAATGACCAGAAATTTATTGGTTATTTGGTTCTGGAGGCTGGGAGCTCCAAGAACAAAAGGCCAACATTTGCCAAGGACCTTACTGATATGTACATGATTAAATGGAGGAAAGCAGAAGGACAAAAAGAATCAGTGAAAAGGTAGAGCCCTCATGGCCTTATCACTTTCTAGAAAGTCATGTCTCAATAATGTGACTGACAAATTTCAATATGAATTTTGAAGGGAGAAAACATTCAAATTATAGCACCTTGATTTTTCTTTTCTTTTTTATTATGATCTTGCCTTTTTTGCATGATGATTATACTGTGTCTGGAATATTTTTAGTTCTGTCAGTGTGATTTACCAAGACTAACTTGGTCAAGGTCAATGTTCTATATTTCTCCACTGTAAAATTATTTCTATTTCATTTTTCACACTCTACTTCTTGTAAGCAAATTGATAAGTGCAGTCCATACTCAAGAATGTGGGTAGGAGTTTTTTGATCTCTACCTCTACTATAATTTGGATCTTGAATGTTCTCACAAAGGCCCATGTGAAAGGCTTAAGCCCCAGAGTGGTGTCACCGTGGGAAGTGATAGAACCTTCAAGAGGTAGAAGCTAATGGCAAATCTTGATGTCATTTTGGGACATGCCCTTGAAGACGATAGTGGGACTCTGACCCCTTCATCTTGCTGTCATTTGTTTCCTGGCCACAAGGTACAATTTGGTTTGCAAACAGAAGTGTGGCAAAATTTTGTTTTTGTTTGCACACTCTGCATTGAATGACAAACATGATCGCAGCCATCTTTCCCACACAAACACAAATATGACCATCTTTTCCAAAATCATAGAACAGATTAAATTTGTGAACTGAGATACTACTCTAAATGATTTTGTTCTACCAGGTACTTCTACCATGATGTACAGTCTTACCATAGGCCCGGTCCAAAATTATTGGGCCAAGTGATGACGGACTGAAGCAGTATGAACCAAAATAAACCTTTTCTCTATATAAATTGATTATCTTAGGTATTTGTTATAGTAATGTAAAGCTGACTAATGTAACCTACAGGAGAAAATATGTTGTATGTAAATTATTTGTAATTCTTTGTAATAGGAGATCTGTCTCTTCTATTTAATTATATTTTTATTTCAATATGGTCTCAATGACACTCATGTAATATTTCTGATTATAATCTAATACTGTATTATTTATTTTGTTGTTTGAATTGTTCCATCTTTGCCTGTTGAAATCTTCAGGTTAGCTCCGCTATGACTTTGGCATATCTCCATCTTTTTAATTTTTGAATATTTCTTTTTTTCTAGCTCTTTTGGCTTATATTTAGAATGTCATCCAAAACTCTCATATGCAGGTATTTTGGAAGATGATTGGATCATGGGGGTCCCATAGTTATGAATTTGGTGGCTGAGTGTGCCAGGAGGTATGGCCTTTGTTGAGGGCAGGTCACAGCGGGTATAATCCAAAGGGTGTATCTCCCTGTTTGGCTTCTTCCTTCTCTCCTGCTTCCTGGCTACCATGGCAGGAGCAGCTTTCCTCTTGCCACACCCTTCCAACATTCCATTCTCCCTTGTAGCCTACTCCCCATTGACTAAAAACATTTTTTTTTATGTGTTGCTGGGATTGAACCCGAGCTTCATGAATGGTAGGCTAATATGCTACCATGAAGCTATATCCCCAGCTCATCTCTCCTCCTTTAAGTTGTGGGTGTCAAATATTACGACCCAGTATCAATGAAAGTGACTGGGACAGATTTTATTATCAGAGAAGTGGGAACCCAATGTTCAGCTGTGGCTTGGGTACTGGTAATAGCTTTCAGCCAGGTCTACATTGAGAACAAAGAACAGAAGATGGGGGGAAAGATATAGAAAGTTTCCAGTTTTGACTTTTAGAAAGGAGTCACTTGCAAAGTTGGGGCCATGGACAGCATGATTGCTGAAAAGATTGACATTACAAAGAAGCCAAGTGCTTTTCATTGGGACAATAGGAAAGCTGGCTTGAAAGCATCTCAGGAATCCATAAGATCTCACCTTTTGCTGGTTTAAAGATGCAAGAGTGAAAGACTGCTTTGTTAAGAGAGGCTGAGGAAACCCAGCTTACTCAAGGCCTCTATAGCAAGGATACAAGGGGGATTAGCTACTGCCTGAAGTGGCACAAGCCTTGGCATCATCCATATGGTCCTGGTTTTACAGGCTTGCAGAATGTCAGAGTTGTGGGGTCAGGGAGCCTTCTGCCTGTATTTCAGAAAGCCTGGGAGACACAGCATGCCTCTGAAAGGGTGCTGTGGGAAACTGTGAGAGTGAAGCCAAAAGTACAGTAGAGGCCACAGGAAGTTGGAGATGCCAAGAACATAGAATGTCTGCTGAGAAAAACAATGACAAGGAGGGAGAAAACATCCTCAAGAAAGACCACGAGGGCTGCAACTGGCAGTGTTATAGGAATGTATCCACCCAAGCCCTTTTAAGCTCACATCTTGCCACACCTTACCCTGGATTCTTGGCACAGACCTACAAGGTATAATGCTTGCCCAAATGGGTTTTGGTCTTGCTTTGGTCACACTCCTTTCTATTCTTTCTCCCTTTTGAATGAGAATGTTTACCCTGTGCCATCGTATGTTGGAAGTGTTTAACTTTTTAAAAAAATTTTACAGGGGCTTACATTTAAGGGTTTACCTCGAGTCTCAGAGGGGACATTGGACTTGGACTTCTCAGCAGTGCTGGAACTGTTAAAACTGCGGTGACTCTTAGATACGTATTTTGTGTAAAGAGATGCATGCAGGTCTTCTGGGGGCCAAGGGCAGAATATTATGGTTTATATCTAGAATGATCCTGAAAACTCTCCTACACTCAGCAGGGCTTTGGAAAGGTAGTTGTATCATTGGGACACTATAATCAGTGGTGTCCCAGTCTATTAATGAGTTAAGCAGCTGAATGTGCTGTCAGGAGGGGGATCCTATTTAGTCAGGTCACTAGGGACATGAACTGGAAGGATTATAGCTTCTTCCTTGGTTCCTCTTTTCTGTCCTGCTTCCTTACCACCATGATATGAGAAGCTTTATGCTGCCAGATCCTTCCACCATGCTATTTCTCACTTGTAGCCTGCTGACCGTGGACTGAAAATATGAGCCCAAATAGTTCTGTCCTTCTTTAAGTTGTGGTTGTTGGGTATTTTGTGCCAACTACAAGAAAGTAATTTAGACATTAGCACTTAGAAGATACTTGAGGGTCACGTTGCATAGAAATTTGTACAGGTAGTCCTCACCTCTAGAACCAACCATTCCTCCAAGGGTTTTATTTCTTCATATTATAAAATGGTATTAGAAATAAAGATCTGGATGCCAGGTGTGCCCTTTGTTTCTGGAGTGCGAATACTCATGATTTCTCTCTGAAGTAGGAAATGTGTGAATACTAATTACTGCATGTGTGTGTATACTAGTATAACTATACCTATATTCAACTGAACATTCGTTTATTTTGAAATCTAATCTAGTATAACAGTTCATTATAGTTTCCCCCTTTCCTCATCTCTCTCAACCATGAGAAACCTTGCTCCCACCAAACACCATCAATTTACCTATTTGTTCATCTACAGTATATATTATGCATTTTTCAGAGCCATTAACACATGCTTCCATGAGATTTTACTCTGTGTGCAGTTCCTGTAGCCTTACAGTTCCCAATCTTACTTAGTTGTCTTCATTCCCCCAACTCTACCTCTTGAAGTGAGGTTATGCCAAATTTTTTTAAATGTAGTTTTATCATAGTCTGCATTCTATCTTATGATCCTTTGACCTCCTGCTTATATTTTATTTGTATGTATTAAAGTTCACTCTGTGTTACAGACATAAGTTCTGTGGGTTTCAGTAAATGCATAATGTCATGTATCCAGAGTAATCCCACCACTTAAATATCCCCGGTCCTTCCTCTAGTCAAACCTACTCACTGTTTCTTCAAACCTGTGGCATCAACTGACATGTTTTCTGCAACTAATAGTTTTTCATTGCCTGGAATGTCATATGAGTAAAATTATACTTCTGTTGCCTTTTCAATCTGGCTTCTTTCACTTATCAGAATACATGTATGCTGATGCAGAAACTGAACCTTGTTCTTTTTCCTTGTTGAATAGTATTCCATCACTTATTTATATATATAAAAGTTTGGTTATTTATATATATAAAAGTCTGTTTTTATTTTTTTTTTGGTACCAGGAATTGAACTTGGGACCTTGCGCTTGCGAGGCAGGTGGTATAAAAGATATTTTGCTTGCCTCCAGTTTGAACAGTACTTAATAAAACTGTAATAAGCATTTGTGTACAGAGTTCTACCTGAATATAATATTTTCATATCAGTTTAGTAAATGAAGTAGCATGATAACAGATTCTTGTGTTAAATCTATTTTAACTTTATGAGAAACCACCAACACTGAATTAGAGTTCCTGTTGCTCTGCATTCTTGCTCACATTTAGAACCATTGCTTTTGTTTTGTGTTGTTTCTTGTATTTGATAATACCTATTGTAATAGGTTTGTAGAGTTACGTCAATAT
The DNA here is from genome assembly GCF_053883595.1 of Heterocephalus glaber. Classification (NCBI taxonomy): domain Eukaryota; kingdom Metazoa; phylum Chordata; class Mammalia; order Rodentia; family Bathyergidae; genus Heterocephalus; species Heterocephalus glaber. The sequence goes on from NW_028258404.1 coordinate 485,654, forward strand.
GTTATTTACATTTTCCTGATGACCTAATTTTGAACGTATTTTATGTTGTTTTTTATCTGTGTATTGTCTTTTGTAAAGTGTCTATTCAGATGTTTGATCAGGTTTTATACTAAATATTTTTCTTTTGGTTTAAAAGAGTTATTTATATTTTAGATAGAAGCATTTTAGCAGATAAGTGGTTTGCATATATTTTCTTCCACTCCATATCTTGTCCTTTTTTGTTTTGTTCTGTTTTTGGTACCAGGGATCGAATTTGGGACCTTGTGCTTGCAAGGCAGGTGGTGAAACCACTGCACTAAATCCCCAGCCCTCTTGTCTATTTTAAAAGTCTTTTAACAGTATGATTAACAGAATACAACTTTTGAATTTTGTAAAACGTGGCTTAACGTTTGTTTGGTTTTTTGTTTTATAGTTGTGCTTTTTGTATTGATTCTAAAACTCATTGCCAAATGAAAAGTCACACAGATTTTCTCCCATATTTTCTTCAGCTTGTAAACTCTGTGTTTACATGTATATCTGTGATCCATTTGGAGTTGATTTTGTGAATGGTATGACGTATATGTGGAATTCTTTTTTATTTTGTATGTGAACATTCCTTTATTCTACTCCAGTTTATAGAAAAGACTATCATTTATCTATTAAATTTCTTTTTCCCTTTGTCAAAAATAAGTTGGCCATATTTATGTGGTCATATTGCGGATATGATATTCTGTTCCACTGATATATATCTGTACCCAGTTGCCAGTATCAGACAGTCTTGATTACTTGAGTTTATATTAAGTCTTGAAATCAGACTTCAGTCCTCCAAACTTGCTCTTTATTACATACAATTCTTTTGACTGTGTTAGTACCTTTGCCTTTAGATACAGATTTTAGAATCAATTTGTTTATATTGCATAAGTCTTTACTAGAATCAAATTTTTTATATATACTTTCAAAGTATATATCCTTTTTAAATTTTCAGTTATGCATCTTTTAAAACTTTAGACATATGGAAATGATTGATGTTTAAAGAGATGGAGTTATTTTTCTTTTTTATGTTAAATTCTTTTATTGGTACATTTTAGGTATACAACACAATTACATTTCTCATTGGCAATTGTACCTTTACAAAATGCATCTTGTTTCTTATTTTTTCCCCATTCCTAGCCCTCCCTTCACCCCCTCCACCCTTCCCTATTTATAAAGACTTTATTTCCATTTTTTCCATTTCTCATCATTTTTCCTTTCCCTTCTTTCCTTTCCCCTGCCCCTCCCACTACCCCTACCCCTTTGAACCTTTTCTTCCTATTTTGCATTATTGATTATTCATTCTAACCATTGGTACATTTTAGGTATACAATGTAATGACATTCATCATTGGAAATTTGCACCTTTACATAATCTCTCTTGGTTCTTATTTTTCACCCTTGCCCAGCCCTCCCTTCAACCCCTCCATTCCTCCCTATTTACAAAGATTTTGTTGCTATTTTTCCATTTTCTCATATTAATCCCATTCCCTTCTATCCGTTCCCCTATCCCTCCCACTTCCTTCCCCTTTGCCCCTTTTCTTCCTGTTTAACATTACCTATTATGCATTTCAGTCCTTATTTACACTTTCAGTTTCTCACACCAGAGAAACTATTTGATATTTATACGTATGTGTCCTATTTATTTCACTTAAGAGTATCACCTCAATGTGCATCCACTTAGCTATAAATGTCTCTAATTTTTAATTTTTTATGGCTGAGTAGTACTCCATTTTATTTAAAAAACCACATTTTCTTTATCCAGTCTCCAGTTGATGGGCATTTGGGCTGCTTCCAAGGTTTAGCTATCACAAACTGTGCTGCTTTGAACATGGGTGCACATATATCACTGTGGTATGATTCTTTTAATTCTTTGGGGAAGATCCCCAGCAGTGGAATAGTGAGCGGGGTTAAATGGGACTTCCAGTCCTAGTTCTCTGAGGTATCTCCATACTGATTTCCACAGTGGTTGCACCAGTCTACACTCCCACCAGCAGTGGAGCAGGGTTCCTCTTTCCCCACAGCCCCGCCAGCATTTGTTATTGGTTGATTTCATGATAGCAGCCATTCTTTCTGGAGTGAGGTGGAATCTCAGCGTTGTTTTCATTTGCATCTCTCGAATGACCAGTGATGTTGAACATTTTTTCATGTATTTATTTGCTATTTCTACTTCCTTGTCTGAGAAATGTCTCTTCATTTCAGATGCCCATTTTTGAATTGGGTCTTTAAATTTGGGAGGTCTGATCTTTTGAAGTTCTTTATAGATTCGAGATAGTAGACCTTTTTCTGAGGAAAAGCAGGTGAAGATTTTTTCCCACATTGTGGATTGTCTCTTCACACTGCTGGTGGTTTCTCTTGCTGTGCAGAAGCTTTTTAATAAGAGGAGATCCCACTTGTTGATTGTTTGTGCTAGTTCACGGGCAACTGAGGTTTTGTTAAAAAAATCTTTTCCTACACCGATGTCTTCAAGAGTTCTACCTAATCTCTGTTCCAACTGGTTCAGAGTTTCTATTTTAATATTTAGATCTTTAATCTATTTTGACTTTAGTGCATGGCGAGAGATATAGGTCTAATTTTAATCTTTGGCAAGTTGAAACCCAATTTTTCCAGCACCATTTATTGAAGAGGCTATCTTTCCTCCACTGAGGGTGTTTGGCTCCTTGATCAAAGATGAGATGGGCGAGTGTGTCTGGCGTTGTTTCTGTATCTTCTAATCTGTTCCACTGGTCCTCAGGTCTGTTTCTTTGCCAGTACCATGCTGTTTTTTTAATCACAGCTTTGTATTATAGTTGGAGATTGAGGATTGTGATACCCCCTGCCATGTCTCTGTTACCTAGAATTGCTTTTGCTATTCTGGGTCTCTTCTTGTTCCAAATGAATTTTTGGATTGTTTTCTCAAGGTCCATGAAGTATGCTGCTGGGTTCTCAATTGGAATTGCATTAAATCTATATAGCAGTTTTGGAAGTATGGCCATTTTCACTATATTAATCCTTCCTACCCAGGAGCAGGGGATATCTGTCCATTTTCTTATATCCTCTTCTATCTCTCTTTTCAGAGTGCTATAGTTTTCAGAGAAGAGGTCTTTGATTTCTTTTGTTAGGTTGATTCCTAGGTATTTCAGTTTTTTGAATGCTATTGTGAAAGGAATTATTTGCCCTATTTTTCTCTCAGTGAGTCTGTCATTGGTGTAGAGGAAAGCTATTGATTTTTGTGTGTTGACCTTGTAACCAGCTACTTGACTGAATTTGGTTATTAAGTCTAGAAGACTTTTGGTGGAGTTTTTGGGGTCTTCTATATAGAGTATCATGTCATCTGCAAATAATGACAATTTGACTTCTTCCTTTCCTGTCTTTATTCCTTTTATTTCATTCTCTTGTCTAATTGCCATGACTAATGTTTCCAGAACTATATTGAACAAGAGTGGTGATAGTGGACATCCTTGTCTTGTTCCTGATTTTAGTGTGAAGGATTTCAGTTTTTGACCATTTAGTATGATATTGGCTGTTGGTTTTTCATAGATGGCTTCTATCAGTTTGAGGTAAACACCATCTATTCCAATTTTTTGTAGGGTTTTTATCATAAATGTATGTTAGATTTTGTGAAATGCTTTTTCTGCATCTATGGAGATAATCATAAAGTTTTTGTCCTTGGCTCTATTGATATAGTGTAGTACATTGATTGATTTGCATATATTGAACCATCCCTGCATCCCTGGGATGAATCCCACTTGATCAAGGTGTATGATCTTGTTGATGATGTTCTGCATTCTGTTTGCCAGTATCTTATTAAGGATTTTTGCATCAATGTCCATTAGTGAGATTGGCCTATAGTTCTCCTTTTCGTTTGGGTCTCTCTCTGCTTTGGGGATCAAGGTGATGCTTGCTTCCAGGAATGAATTTGGGAGTATTGCTTCTCTTTCAATTTCACTGAAGAGTTTAAACAGTAGTGGCAGCAGTTCCTCTCTAAATGTCTTGTAGAATTCAGTAGTGAAGCCATGGGGCCCGGGCTTTTCTTAGTTGATAAGTTTTTAATTACATTTTCAATTTCACTGGTTGATGTTGGGTTGATTAGAATTTTTAGGTCTTCTTCGTTCAACTTTGGTAATTCATATGTATCTAGGAATCTGTCCATTTCTTCTGTGTTGTCCATCTTATTGGCATATAGGTTCTGGAAGTAGGTATTGATGATCCTCTGGATTTCTGCTGGGTCTGTTGTAATTTCACCCTTTTCATTCCTAATTGCATGGATTTGGGCCTTTTCTTTCCTTTTTCTGATAAGGTTGGCTAAAGGTTTGTCAATTTTGTGATTCTTTCGAAGAAGCAACTCTTGGCTTCATTGATTTTTTTGTATCATTCTCTTAGTCTCCATTGCATTGATTTCTCCTCTGATCTTTATAATTTCCTCCCTTGTATGAGCTTTGGGGTTGTCCTGCTCTTCTTTTTCTAGAAGCTTGAGGTTCAGCATCAGGTTGTTTAATTGGGCTCCTTCTGTTTTCCTAATATGCGTATTCACTGCTTTGAATTTCCCTCATAAGACTGCTTTCTTTGTGTCCCATAGTTTCTGATATGTTGTATTGTCATTGTCATTTAATTGAAGGAACTGTCTGATTTCTTCTTTAATTTCCTCTGTGACCCATTGGTTATTCAGAAGTGTGTTGTTCAATTTCCACGTGTTTATGAAATTTTTTGAGTTTCTTTTGCTATGGATCGATGGAGTTATTTTTCTGATTTGCCTTTTGTTTCTACTGCACCTCATAACGATGTACAAATACATATTATATTGCAATAAATAGTTTTTAAAGTTTAGAAATCTTCTTTGAGGATTTGTATATACTCTTATGTTCAGTTTATCTGCAGCTAAATAATGCTCTAATATAATTATGTTCACTGATTCTGTTACGTAGTCAGTCACCCATTCTACTCATAAGATTTGCTTCTACATAGATTTTTCTGTTTTTTTTAAAAAATCAGTTTACTCTGCCAAAGATGACAAATCAATTTTTCATCCAGCATCACAACTCTTGAGGTAGAAGATATTAATGTTCAAAGATGGAAAAGATTTGGGCACTTGATACTTGACTAAAGACTCAAAGTCAATAAAGTCACATTGTTAGAATTATGTACCTCAGATTTACTAAGGCCACTCAAATTTAGCACATATAAAATGAAATTTATTCATTCATTCTTAAAACCTTATCTTCTTCCTTAATCCCCTATCTTGATCAGTGACTCAACCAACTACTTACATATCCGAACCAAAACTTCTTTCTTAGAAAACCTATTACATCGATCTTAGTTTTGTTCATTCTGTCTCTCAGCTGATATATCTTAACAAATCCTGTCTTTCTTCCTAATGTTTTATCCTCCATTGCATATCTTCTTGAATTTGTACATTTATTTTTACACTTTTTATGACTGTGTATTGAAATTAGTGTTTCTTCAGGCAGAGCCATTTTCATTTTGTTCTCTGTAGCATTTGTGTTAAGAGAGGAATGGGAATGAGAGAAAAGAAAAACACGCAATCCTCAACTTTTTCTTTCAATTAATCAATTCCATAAATATTTATTGAATATGTACTAATATCAGGTACAGTGCTAGTTGCTGGCGAGTTTCAGCATTATGACCCCAGTTTAAAGAACATGATCTAGGGCCGGGAATTTAGCTCAGTGGTTTCATTGCCTGCTGCGCAAGCTCAAGGACCCGAGTTTGATCCCCGGTACCAAAAAAAAAAAACATGATCTAAATAAGTAAACAGATACTTGAAACAGTATTAATTGGTACAAGGATTATTTGTTCCTAGAAACAGTTTATAAAGGAGCTTCTACTGTATTATAGTCTAGGAGAACAGATGGGTGGGAATTAAGAAAGGCCATTTATATTAACCAAAAACAACAACAAAAGGAGTAGATATCAGCATAATGTTATATGCTACTGTGGAGGTTCCTTTCTCTTCAGTTGAGTCTGTAGCTTTGGAACTTTCAAGAGATCACTTTAGGCTAAATTTTAGACTTAGTTCATAACTAAGTTTTACTTTACTCAAGGACATATTTGGAAGGATTAAATATAAAATGTAATTATATAAATTATTTCTGTTCCTTATATCTTCCCTCCTGTGATCTTCAAATTCTGTGTCTTTTTTCCCCATCTCCTTTGCTGCTTCTGACCTACTTAGTATCTCTCTATTATAGTGTGTATCTCATCTTATTCAACTGTTTGTTTGCCTTCCCTTTACCTCTTGAATTTCCAATGCTTGCTTTTTTTCTTTCTTTTTGGCTTCTGTGTAAGACTAGGAAAAAAATAAGGATCCAACAAGTTAAAATGAGTCACAAATACAAATGTACACATACTTGTGTATGTACATTTGATCTCCTGAGATGTTGACATCTTTCTTCAGTCTCTTTTATTCTTAGGTTTTTTAAAAAACATTAATTTTGGCACTGTGTAAAAATGAGAATAAAAGCAAACAAGTCAGAATTTTCTGATTCACTGATCAGTAGTTCTTTGTTCTTTGAGGTTAGGGTTTTTCTTCTTACTATTGAACAAGGTGACTCACTATAGGTTCAGAAAGGAAAAAGGTGAAACTGACTGATTGAGGGATAAATCAAGAAATGTGACATTTCATGCATGGGTCTTTTCACTTAGAGTGCAAGTGCAAGATTGTCAGTCAGAATTTGCCTCGTATAGAAAATCAATCAATACTTGAGCTTGGAGACATTTACATCAGCAAAATTCTTACTAATTATCATGACTTTGTCAAGTTAGACTGTAGTGGGTATAATTTAGAGTTTACGCAAGATTTAGATTCTTTTATTTTATTTTTAAAAATATTTTTTATTAGTATATGTTTACAGTACATAACAATTACATTCATTATTGGGAAGGAGGTACATGTATATAACAACATCTTAATTTTTTTTTACATCCCCTTCCCTTTCAACCCTCCCTCCTGCCATGTCTTGGTCCTCACGCCATTTTCAAAAGAAAAAAAACCTATGTAAGTTCTTCCAAATGCAGAAAACCATATTTTGGACAACAGTGAATGACAGTTGCTTTAGCCTTTAATATTATTCAAGACTCCCCCTCAACCAATTTTTGAATTCCTAGGTTTGTATATTATTATAGCAAGCTAAAAATTTAGAATTTGCACTTTATAATTTGTGTGATTGCCCCTCAAAATATATAACATGTAATGGTTTGTCGTTTTCTGATACATGAATTTGAACTGGTTTTTGGTGAATCTAACATTTTAAGTCTGATATATGGATCATGAGTGAGCAAAGTAAACCACTTAGTATAAGTCAAAGAATACTTTCTGAAAACAGTAACTTGGATATCTTAACTTTTTAGTATATTTTCAAAATAATTGAGATTGTGTCTAGAATGTATATAATTCCACTAATATCCATCATAGATTTTCTATTAATTTATTCAATTTTGTGGTTGCCTAAATTATAGGCATATTCTCAGATGTTGTTCAGAACTTCTTTCTTTCCCTTTAATGCATTTCCTTCATCTATAAGTACTATGCCTCTTATGAGACAAAATGCATTTATAAGGGAAACCAATTTATTTTCTTTGTATTTTAGTTGAATAATTTCATATGTGAAAACAAGAAAACAGTCATCTGAAAGAGTGGTCCAATTTTGGTCAGCCTTTCTATGTAGTATATTTGTTTTAACAAATAGTGATTCTCAGGTTAGATTTAGTGTAATTATTTGTCATTGCTTTTGAGGGAACATAGTTAAACTTTGTAATAAAAAATACTTGCCATGTTTTACTTGTGATGGTGTCCAAAAGAGAGGGAATACAGTTTGTGATAAGAATTGAAAGTCTAGGAATAAATATAATGATGAGTGTGAGTGCTTCTATCACTGGGGAACTTTCTTCATCTAAGCACATATGAACAATTGATCCTTGTAGTCATATATAGCAGTAAACATTAATAACTTAACAGTCTGAAGTCAGTGCAGAAGATATAGAGCATTATTGAAAGATGGAGTCGAGCAGGTGGCACTTTAATATGTTCAGTGTCATGGTTGACTCTAAAAAGACTAGTCGGAACGATAGTTCTAAAGATTTAAAAAGCGAACTCATTTTGCTGCACTAAGGAAATGCTACTGATCAGGCTTTCTGTGTCTCTTTTTTCTAGGCTAGAAAATATTAACCCTGAAGAAAATGACATGGTAAGCCATTCTCTGAGGAGATTTCTTGATGTCAGTCTTATATCTTAGAGGCTTAAGTTCAATTGAGTGGGTTTCAAGAACTAAGATGTGGGAAAAAGAAGAATTGACACACTAATAATGTACATCTTTGCTGCAATATGAAAATTCAATAACTTCACTCAGTCAATTTACAATTCACATGTGCCTATTAATTAAAACCCTATATTAAATAAAATATATTAAAACTTCATGTCTGACTAACATATAATGGTGTTGGTAGACATTACAGGAATTACTGAACAGAATAAACAATGCAGACACAGGGATAGCTATTCAGAAGAATGGAGCTATAATTGTGGATAGAATCTACAAGACCAAGGAATGTAAAAAGAGAATAACTGCAGAAGAAATGAATGCTGTGATAGAAGAACGGGA